>NC_057813.1:587171289-587194012 GCF_018294505.1 Triticum aestivum | reverse complement strand
CGGGGGCTTAGCTGCAGTCCAAGCACTCGCCTAAGTTTTTAAAAATCCTACCGAGTGAAGAGCAAACCTCTCACTCGGGGGCTTAGCTGCAGTCCAAGCACTCGCCTAAGTTTTAAAAATCCTACCGAGTGAAGAGCAAACCTCTCACTCGGGGGCTTAGCTGCAGTCCAAGCACTCGCCTAAGTTTTAAAAATCCTACCGAGTGAAGAGCAAACCTCTCACTCGGGGGCTTAGCTGCAGCCCTGTGCTCGCCTAAGTAGTTAAAAATCCTACCGAGTGAAGAGTAAACCTCTCACTCGGAGGCTTAGCTGCAGCCCAGTGCTTGCCTAAGTTACAGAAATCCTACCGAGTGGTAAGCCGGGCTTCCAGTCGGAGGCTTAGCCGCAGTCCAGTACTCGCCTAAGTGGACTAAAGAATAAGTCGATTGCAGTAAAGGCGCCCTGCTTTGAACCTGCAAAAGACATTTCGAGCCAAAGGCAATCGTATTCAAGCACCAAATTCAAGTATGAATCGATATCTAAAGGAACCGAAAGTGCTCAGGTGTTAAGCCTGTTAAGGTTTATCGGTTACAATTCCACTCGACATACCGAGGCAAATTTAAAGCATCGAGCCAGAAGAAGTTTTTTACCCCTCCTGTGGAGGGCTGGAAGGTGCAACGAATTCATCAAGGTCGATTCCGTCGGCGATCCGAGTGGCAGCTGCAAGGAAAGTTTCCATAAAGGACCTGAAGTCGTGCTTCTTGGTGTTGGCCACCCGAAGGGCCGCCAGCTTCTCTTCTCGCGCATCTTTACAGTGGACTCGAGCCAGACACAGAGCAACATCCGCACCACACCGAGCCGAGGACTTCTTCCATTCCTGCACTCGACCAGGGATCGAGTTCAAGCGGGCCATCAGTGACTCAAGGTCATTCTGAAGTGTCTCCTCAGGCCAGAGCGTCGAGTCGATGCGAGATGTGGCGGCCTTCAGCCTTGCGAGATAGTCCACGACGGCTGCAACACGAGACTCCAGTCGGAAAACATCCATGGCAACTTCGTCGTTCACCGGAGAATTGACGGGGTCGAGGTTTGGCTCCAGCCGGCTAGTTTCTTCTTCAAAGTTTTGACAAAATTCTGCAAGGATGATCACTAAGTCAAGGAGATGGTCGAATGGAAAAACCACAATTGGAAATGTTTGCCAAGCATAGAGGTTTACCTTCAAGCATAAGAAACAGCTTCTTGGAAAGACCACTCAGGAAGGCCTCCAGATCAGTTTTCTTCCCAGTCAATTTGCTGACTTGGTCGGTCAGGGCAGCTTTATCAGTTTTCAGTCGACTGACCTCCTTGTTGGCGATCCCAAGAGCAGTTTTCAGATTGGTATTGTCTTGTTCAAGCTTGGTGACTGAAGCTAACTTCTCGTCAGCAAGCTTGATCTTCTCAGCCAGCTCGAGGTCTTTCTTCTGTTGGGCCTCCCTTACCTTACCTGCACGTTACAGCAAGATCAGATTTTGAAACAAGCAAGAGGAAAAACAGTCGTCAGGGTCTCACCAAACATACCTTCGGTCTCCTCCTTTGCCTTTGTCAGCTTCTCCTGAACCAGCTTCAGGCTCAGCTCGAGTTGAGTGTGCTTGTTTTCCAGCTCAGAGTAGCGAGCCACAAGATCACAAGAGTTCTGCGAAGAACCAATCGACTAAATGTCAAATATAATTCACTTCCGAGTGAAAAAGGAAAAACACACGTTTCTAAGACTACAACCGAATACAAGCATTCGACTGTAGTCTCGGGGACTAAACCCAGTGGGTGCACTCAGCGTGCCCCCACTAATCCTGTTGAAGACAAAGTCGACCAGTCGACCTCAAAAAAAAAGAAGCGAGATGCATTCTCTAAGACCGTGATCAACTGCAAGCAGTCGACCACAGTCTCGGGGACTACACCCAGTGGGTGCACTCAGCGTGCCCCCACCGGTTTGTGAAATCCAGTCGACATAGTCGACTGACAGAAAAATTGACATCATAAAGCCTAAGGCCGACTGCCAGCAGTCGACCTTAGCCTCGGGGACTACACCCAGTGGGTGCACTCAGCGTGCCCCCACCGGTTTGTGAAATCCAGTCGACATAGTCGACTGACAGAAAGATTGACATCATAAAGCCTAAGGCCGACTGCCAGCAGTCGACCTTAGCCTTGGGGACTACACCCAGCGGGTGCACTCAGCGTGCCCCCGCTAACACGGAGTTTAATCGACACACCCAGTGGGTGACTACTATAAATTCCGGAAAGGAAAAGTTTTTGGTAGCATATCCAACAGAACAAACGGTGGTCGACTGACCTGGACATTGCCTTGGAGGGCAGAGCTGGCGTCATAAGCTGCCTGGCCCGCATCCCGGATGGTCTTCAACTGCTCCATCATGATTCCCGCCTGGCGTATCGCTTCCTTCGCCGCGCCAGCTTGGTCCTCTGGGACGTGGTGCGTCGTGAAGAGGGAGGGCTGCTGAGCGCTCGTCAATGGATCTGCGAAGGTCACCGTGTGTCGAGTGGTGTTCTCTTCCTCCGCAATCAGAATCTCAGGCGCCGCCACATCCTGGGGCACCTTACTGGCAGACGCTTTCCTACTCCTCCTGCGCTTCAGGGGTTCTTCATCCTCATCATCATCAGGGAGATTGATAACAGTATTGGGTGGAGCTACGGAGAAGAATCAGGATCAGAGATCGCGAGTCAGTCGACTAAGAACAGCGTTAAGAATACAGTACCTGGTTTCGAAGTTGCTGCGTCCTCCATCTCGTGGTCATCAGCCCGGGCCGAGGTTTCAGAAGTAGCAGCACTGCAACTCCAAAGGATCAGTCGACTACCTTCAGCGTCGACCAGAGACAAAGTTCACACAAAATAAGAAGACTTGAGCAGAACGATTACCCTGATATGGTGGGGATGGACACCTTCATCTTCGGCAGGAGCTTGATCGGCTTCGACGAGGCCGCCCTAGGCTGCTTCGGCGCCTTTTCAGTCGGCACCGGAGAGGTGGTCCAAGGGCGCTTGGTCGACTGAGCAACGGTCGCAACCCCCTTGCCACGTTCAGTCGAAGGGTCGTGGACAAGCTTCGACCGCCTTTCTGAACACGGTGGTACGACCTCCTCCTCCTCTTCCTCCTCGTCTTCAGCGTCATCTTCATCACCGTCATCATCATCATCGTCGTCATCATCCTCAGCAACGTCCGAGTCCCATTCCTCCTCCTCCTGGCTCTCGCCCCCACTCGCCTCACCCTCCTCAGTCAGAGCTTGTGCCCCATTGGGCATTGAGTACAGCTCGGTGAGGGCCTGGAAGATATCAAGACAAGGATCAATCGACCAGTCGGCAGGGTAAACAGAGACGAATGTGACAAGGACACAATGGAGAGCAGCGCAAGCGTACCTTGTCTGGATCGCTGTTGTGGTCGAGTGGAGGAATCCTTCTGGCTCCGCGTGGGTTATCCTTATTTCCGGTAACGGCTACCATCCATCTCTCCAGAGTGACGTCGTCGACTGCTTCTGGATGGACTCTAGTCTCGTCTTCAGTCCCACAGTACAACCACATGCAGTGGCTCCGGAACTGAAGGGGCTGGATGCGACGCCTAAGGAAGACCTCCAGGAGATCCATGCCCGTCACTCCCTCCCGAACCAACTGCACCACGCGCTCCATCAACATCTTCACATCAGCTTTCTCCTCTGGAATCAACTTCAGAGGGGAGGGCTTGTTCACTCGGTCCATGGTAAACGGAGGGAGTCCACTCGACTGCCCTGGCGTCGACTGGACCTGGCAGTAGAACCAAGTCGACTGCCAGCCTCTGACGGACTCGGGAAAGGTCATGGGCGGGAAGGTGCTCTTATTCCTCACCTGGATCCCCAGACCCCCACACATCTGGACGACTCGGGTTCTCTCATCACCTGGGCTCGCCTTCTTCACGGTCTGAGAGCGACACGTGAATATATGTTTGAACAAACCCCAGTGCGGTCGACAGCCCAGGAAACCCTCACACATGGACACAAACGCGGCAAGATAGGCAATAGAGTTTGGGGTAAAGTGGTGAAGCTGCGCTCCGAAGAAATTCAAGAAGCCACGAAAGAAAACACTCGGCGGCAAGGAAAATCCACGATCAACATGGGTGGCCAAGAGCACACACTCACCCTCTTCTGGCTGGGGCTGCCACTCCTTCCCCGGAAGCCTTGCAGCTCCATGAGGGATCAAGCCCTCGTTGGCCATATCGAGGAGGTCATTTTCTGTGATGGTCGACTGGATCCAGTCTCCTTGGACCCAGCCCTTCGGCAGGCGGGATCTGGACGAGGACCCGCCACGGCTGGTGGATCTCCCCTTTGCCTTCTCCGACGCCGACGCCTTCTTCGCACGTTCCAGCGCCGCCGTCTTCTCCTTGGCCATGGTTGACGGCGAGATGCGCGAAGGGAAGTTGTGCGGGGGCGAGAGCAAGCGCGCTGGGCGGGGACGAAGGGAGCAGAGAGAGAGAGAGGGAGAATGCTGAGGCGCAGCACAGAAATCCTCGCCGGGCGCATTTATAAGGTCCCTTCCGAGTGGATGACAGGTGGGCCCGGTCGATCTAATCATATCCGGGAGCAGTTATGCAGACGGGATACGTGGCGAAGAAAGCGGCGCGGAGATCGAGGCGTCTATGTCCCGTCCCATCCGCACGCCGCGGCCCGCTCCACTTCGCGCGCATCCCCAAATTTCGCATCCTGCGGAATCCGCGAACGGCAGATCAGTCTGTCAGACGCGGAGTTTCCCACGATCCGTCGCTCGGGAATCGTCGAAGCCCGAAATATCACTCGACGAAAGAAGAGAATGAATCGAGTCGACTGAAGACAAGTTGCTCACCATCAACGAAGAGATTCTTTGGTCCAGAACAATGCATGACCAGAGCGCAAAGGTTAATCGGAAACGACATCAACTCTTTCCTCACTCGAAGCCTCGATCCATTCGGGGGCTAATGATGGGGTCATGTACCTAGGGTAGGGTCACGAACCTGATCTAAGTACCTTACCCAAGGACACCCTTAGAAGAGGTCGCCTTCCAGTCGACCAACGAGGGACTCACTCGACTGACTTGAAGGACTCGACCATGAAGACTCACTCGACCACCAGGAGGTCAAGAGGCACTCCGCACTGCAACGGCCTATAATTAAGTAGGCTTTATTATAGTAAAGACACTTTATGTGGGGCGTTACCAGTAACGCCCCAGACTTAACTCACCTTAAACCCTCTCCTACGTGGGCTGGCTGGGGTCCTGGCGCACTCTATATAAGCCACCCCCCTCCACAAGGAGAAGGGTTCGGCATCTTGTAACTCACATACTCATAATCCACTCGACCGCCTCCGGGCTCCGAGACGTAGGGCTATTACTTCTTCCGAGAAGGGCCTGAACTCGTACATCTCTTGCGTCTACAACCTCTCCATAGCTAGGACCTTGCCTCTCCATACCTACCCCCACTCTACTGTCAGGCTTAGAACCACGACACCTCCTCCTCCACATCCGTAGCGGTTACGGGTTTCCCCGCAATACCGTGGACACCACCAACGTCCTTCACTTCATCCGCGATCACCGCGCCCTGCAGCTCCACTATATCTCCGGCCACTGCACCGGCGTCGCCACGAGCTTCCACCATCGGACAGATGGAGGTGATGAAGGTGAGTGATACGTCTCCGTCGTATCTATAATTTTTGATTGTTCCATGCCAATATTCTTCAACTTTCATATACTTTTGGCAACTTTTTATACTATTTTTGGGACTAACATATTGATCCAGTGCCCAGCGCCAGTTCCTGTTTGTTGCATGTTTTATGTTTCGCAGGAAACCCATATCAAGTGGAATCCAAATGGGATAAAAACGGATGGAGAATATTTTTGGAATATTTGGGATTTTCCGGAGGAAGAATCAACGCGAAATGGTGTCCGAGGTGGCCATGAGACAGGGGGCGCGCCCTCCCCACTAGGCGCGCCTGGCACCCTCGTGGGCCACCCGTAAGGAGGTTGATGCTCTTCTTTTGCCGCAAGAAAGCTAATTTTATGAGAAAAATCTGGAAGAAAGATTCACCCCAATCGGAGTTACGGATCTCTGGATATAAAAGAAACAGTGAAGGGGCAGAATTTGGGAACGCAGAAACAGAGAGAGACAGAGAGATAGATCCAATCTCGGAGGGGCTCTCGCCCCTCCCAAGCCATGGGAGCCAAGGACCAGAGGGGAAACCCTTCTCCCATCTAGGGAGAAGGTCAAGGAAGAAGAAGAAGAAGAAGGGGAGCTCTCTCCCCCTTGCTTCCGGTGGTGCCGGAACGCCGCCAAGGGCCATCATCATCACCGCGATCTTCACCAACACCTCCGCCATCTTCACCAACATGTCCATTACCTTCCCCCCTCTATCTACAGCGGTCCACTCTCATGCAACCCGCTGTACCCTCTACTTGAACATGGTGCTTTATGCTTCATATTATTATCCAATGATGTGTTGCCATCCTATGATGTCTGAGTAGATTTTCGTTGTCCTATCGGTGATTGATGAATTGCTATGATTGGTTTAATTTACTTGTGGTTATGTTGCTGTCCTTTGGTGCCCATCATATGAGCGCACGCGTGGATCACACGATAGGGTTAGTTGTATGTTGATAGGACTATGTATTGGAGGGCTAGAGTGATAGAAGCTTCAACCTAGCATAGAAATTGATGCATACGGGATTGAAGGGGGACCAATATATCTTAATGCTATGGTTGGGTTTTACCTTAATGAACGTTAGTAGTTGCGGATGCTTGCTAATAGTTCCAATCATATGTGCATAGAATTCCAAGTCAGGGATAACATGCTAGAAGTGGCCTCTCCCACATAAAACTTGCTATCGGTCTAGTAAAGTAGTCAATTGCTTAGGGACAATTTTAAAACTCCTACCACCACTTTTCCACACTTGCTATATTTACTTTATTGCATATTTATCTAAATAGCCCCTACTTTTTATTTACGTGTTCTTTATTATCTTGCAAACCTATCCTATCACACCTACAAAGTACCTCTAGTTTCATACTTGTTCTAGGTAAAGCAAACGTCAAGCGTGCATAGAGTCGTATCAGTGGCCGATAGGACTTGAGAGAGTATTTGTTCTACCTTTAGCTCCTTTTTGGGTTCGACACTCTTACTTATCGAACGAGGCTACAACTATCCCGTATACTTGCGGGTTATCAAGACCTTTTTCTGGCGCCGTTGCCGGGGAGTCATAGCATGGGATGAATATTGTCGTGTGTGCTTGTTTGCTTTATCACTGAGTAATTTTTATTTGCTGTTCTTAGTTGTTCTTTATGATTAGTTATGGATATGGAACATGAAATACCAAAAAAATTAGGTGTACTTGCTGCTCATGGAGATGGGGAACCTCCTAAAACCATCGATGATCGTTATGTGAAAGATATTATGTACTACTTTAATAATCCAGAGAAAACCACATTCAACTATGTTACGGGAGTAACGTTGGATCAACGTGAATACTTTAGGGATTATCGCTTGACACAAAAAGGGAAACTATTATGGGATCAAATTTCTATGTTGCATTGGTATGCTCGGGATCTATGCTTGAGATATGATTATAATTATTGCTCTAGGATGAAGGCTCCACACTTTCCCTTTTCATGCAAATTTAATGATAATGGAACCTTAGCTTCTTGGGATATTTAAATTAGTGCCCCTGGTTCCTTAGTTGTGCTCACTTTTCCCCACGCTCCAAACTTTTGCTCACTTTTCCCCTCTTCCTTAGCTGAAACTCTCACAAATGCTCATAACGGGCGTTTGCCATCTTGACCGTCCATTGACCGTTAATTGCTGACGAGTGGGGCCGAGTCTTCGTCTGACCATTGCTTGCTGATGGGTGGGACCGCAAGGAGACACGTATTGGGCAGCTTGTCTGAATCTGAAACAGATCTACATAGGACGCACCGCACCACGCCGCCCCAACCCCTCCACCAGCATCGTGCTGCGTCCACCGTAGTTGTTTCCTCCACCCTATGCCCCTATTTCGTTCGTTGGCGACGCCGCGTCTCCGCCAGATATAGCCCACCTCCCCATCTGGTATTACATAGCAATGTTGAGTGAGGACGCCCGGAATGCAGTCGACCATGGAGAGGATTGGGTTGAACCCGCGGCAGATAATTCATGGATTAAACCTGGGTAAGCATCGTTTCCTCTCGAATTGACGTTCTAAGTCGTATTGTAGGCCATATTTGACTTCTGTTTGCTTGAATCGTTTGAATTTGTGCTCGATTTTACCCGACTAACTGAAGCCTTTGTTTCAACAAAATAGGATTGATTCCGCGCTGGCTTTCCGGCTGGCGATTAGAATGGAAACTAGTGTGCTGCGTGGTACTAAACCACATTTGATTTCATCATTTTTCTATCCCAAAGTGGTAGAAATCATCATATCTTTCAAAGATTTGCGAGCTGAGCTGCGAAACACCTATCCCTGGAGTGATGCCGATGCTGTTGAACTGAATTACTTTAGCAGTGAAGAGCAAAGATTTCTCCCACTAACTTGCAACGATCATATGCCGTTGCTTTTTGCTGGGATTGCTGGCTGCCGATTCGGTAAACTCCAAATCGACGAGCTTCATCCACGCGCAGAATGGGCGAAGGGGAAGGGAGTTCAGACATCATCTGTCTGTGCTAATAGCCAGCACCCCGGCACTCCTTGTAGGTCGACACCAAGTAAAGCAAGTGGTTCATGTAGCCACAACATGCCTGCTACCAATTCTGGTTCCGATTCAGCTGCTGCTTCTCGTGTACCTTCTGCAGTTGGTGTAGAAGAAGATGCAGAACCTGACGAGGCAGTGCCTACAAATGATGATGAAGACAAGATGATGTTTCCTGAACTGTTCGATGTAGCTAGTCAGCAAGCAGTGGATGATGAATATATGGAGGAGACCATCAGCGAAGCTAGGTTTGATGACACTGACGATGAAGAGAAGGTGGAGAACATGGACATCTTAATCGAGGATGAATATGATGGTGATGACATGCCGACAATTGAGTGGAACAGGGAAAAACCCGAGCTTAGTGTAGGTACCATTTTCCAATCAATGGTGGACTGTCAGAATGCAGTGACAACATGGTGCATTATATCTGAGAAACACCTATAAGATTAAAAGAGTGAGCCTGCAAGGTTTACAGTTTTTTGTCCATATCCTAGGTGTAGGTGGAAGTTGCATGCATCTCGTATGAGAAAGAGCAAATATATTCAGGTAATCCAAGTTCAGTTAATAATTTAGTTTCAGATCATTGAGTAAGGTTTCTTAACTGTTTTTTACCCTTTTATTTTGTTTCAGATAAAGAAAAACCCACACAAGCACACCTGTCCACCTGGAGGGGGAGGGGGGAAGGCCAAAACCAAACTAGCAAAAACTAGGTGGGTGGCAGATGCTATATTGGATTGGCTGAGAGAAGAACCTGGACTTGGTCCAACAACACTCCATGGGAAGCTTTTTGAGAAGTACAAGATAGAAATTCCTTACATGAGAATTTTCAATGCTAGGGAAAAGGCTCTTGACAGAATTAATGGTCAATGGGATGACAGTTTTCAGCTGCTTTACACTTTCAAAGCTAAAGTGGAGATGGCAAGTCCAGGGAGTGTTGTAGAGATTGACAAGAATACAGTTCCATTCAAAATAAAGGAAAGTCATTTGAGAAGGAGTGCTTCAGAAGGGCTTTTGTTTGTTTCAAGGCTTGCTGGCAGGGGTTTCTAGATGGTTGCATGCCCTATTTGGCTGTAGATGCTACACATTTGACTGGAAGATGGAGAGGACAGCTAGTAGCAGCTTCTGCAATTGATGGACACAACTGGCTATTCCCAGTTGCATTTGGTGTGGTGGAGGCAGAGTCTGAGGAAAGTTGGGTTTGGTTTCTGCAGCAGTTGCAGAACATTATAGGCACACCCCTAGGTTTAGCTATACACACAGTTGCTTGCAAGGGTTTAGAGAGTGCAGTAGAAATTGTATTCCCTGGAGTGGAGCATAGGGAATGTATGCGACACCTAGCGCATAATTTCAAAAGGAAGTTCAAAGGTAAAGTTTATGATGAGAACTTATAGCCAGCATCATGCACATGCAGCAAAAGGAAGCATGAACACCATTTGAGAGTGTTGTATGCTCAAAATCCTCTTGTGAAGGAGTACATGGATGCACATCATGCCAAGGTGTGGTCAAGAAGCAACTTCAACAAAATCTACAAAGTAGATTATGTGACCAGTAACCTTGCAGAATGCTTCAATTCAAAGTTCAAGTCAGTGAAAGGGCTCTTGTTGTGGCAAGCATTTGACAAGATGAGGCAGATGATCATGATAAAGATGGCTCTTCGCAAAAGAATTGCAGAAAGACAATATGTTGGTCATCAAACTCTCCCATCACTGATTAAGGCATTGCACTTGAAGGCAAGAGGACTGAAGATGAAATGTATTCGATCTGGTACATATGAGGGAGAGGTTACCTATACTAACACTAAAAATAGGGTATGGAGGTATCCTGTGAACCTAAGTACTAGAGAATGTACTTGTAGGCAATGGCAGATCCGTGGGAAGCCATGCATACATGCCCTACATCTGATGACCGTTATCGGGGGTGCAGATGGTGAAGTTGATCAATATTGCTCTGAGTATTTCTCTGTTGCCAAATTTATGGCTGCTTATGCTGACAATGTGCCTGCACTCTTGGGGAAAGATCAATGGAACATAGTAGATCCAGGGTTCAAACTCCATGCTCCTGTCATTACTAGACCACTAGGAAGACCAAGGAACCAGATGATTAGAGCAGGTGAGGAGGGTCGTCTACCAAAGAAGCGTGCTTGCAAAAATGTGGAGTTCTGGGGCATATTGCTAGGCTTTGTACCAATGCAGTGGATGCATCGTTTGGAGAGGAGGAAAGATGGACAGCAGCCAATGCTGAGGAGAATGCAACAGCAATGGAGACTGAAGATGCAGAGGAGAATGCAGTAGCAATGGAGATTGAAGATGTAGTGGAGAATGCAGCAGCAATTGAAGTAGTGGAGAATGCAATAGCAAATGAAGCATCTTGGTATGTGTTTGCATTTGTAGAATGCAGCTACCCTTTTGTTTGCATTTGTTCTCTTTTTTGCCTATGGCTTATAATTTTATTTACCAGCTCTAGGGAGAGAAGGCCAAGAGATGAAGAAGCATAAGATTTTGAAACCATGGCCTTTGATGGTTTTGAAGCTATAAGAGAGGAAGAGGAGGGGGTAATTTTTCCAATTGTGCCTTTAAAGATTACTGAACCCATAGATGATCGTCAAATGGTCGTCAAGTGCTCGGCGAGTGGAACTACTCCATCAGCACCTCCACGGCAAAAACCCCAAGTAAAGATCAAAAGGAACAAGAGTCTGAAAGAAAAGAGCATCTCAACTAGGGAAACCAGGAGCAAAACGGTGAAGCCAGCTGCAAACACAAGGAGCAGGTCGAAAATTCGAATTAAGTTGTTGGAAAATGTTTGTGTTGTCAATTTGAGGGCGAGTCGATCGCTCAAAACTTGGTAGATTTGTATTAAGATGTTGGCATCTTCAAACTTGCTAGATTTGAGCTACTGTGAAAACTTATTAGTTGTAATAATGTTGCTTCTACTTTGAGTCAGAATTCAAATTTCCATCAAAATTTGAATTTAAATCAAGATTTGAATTTGGGCTAAAATTTGGATTCGAGCCAAAGTTGAAGTTGAACATTGGAGGTTCATTGCTCTGTGTGGTGTATTTGATCGAGCATTTGAAGTCCAATATTCATAGGTGAACAGTCCGAATGAGAAATGTGCTAGAGACGAGCTCGAAAGCTAGGGTAAACAACCCTATTTGAAATCAAGTTTTTTTGACCTTGTCTAAATGAGCCATATATATTTTTATTAACACTTGTTCCATATATATAGGGTAAAAACGAAGCCTCACTATTTATTGATTAATATTCATGTTACTACATTTTTTTGAAAAAATATGCGTTTAATTCAAAACCGTCAAATAACACGTTTTAGATATGAAAATGAAAAGATAAGTTCAGATCCTTCTTATTCACTCGAAATTGAAGCTATGGAGATTTTTCTGATTTTTTTGAATTATATTGATTTTTTTTCAAACCCTAAACCCTCTCTCCCCATTCTACAAACTCTGAACATGTTCATAGGTGATAACTCATTTGTGTGAAGCCTTTTTTCATGAAAATGACATACACCAAGTTTATATTTTTTCTCATACCCTTGTCACATATGACGGCTATGTGCGCAAGAATTACAACATTTTGATTTTTTTTGAATTTTTTAAAAACATTTGAACTTCATTTCGACAAATCACTTCAAAAAATGATTTTTCAAAAAAACGCCTCTATATCGAGTTTATATTTTTTTATGGTAACTAGGTCTCATGAACGGATGAACTACGTTTTTTTTATATTTTTGCGATTTTTTCTAATTTAGTTATGGCCATTTGAAATCTGGTCAAACCCTAATAACCCCGTTGACTGGCTCATAACCCCGCAGAAATGCTCCAAACACTAGCGTCGAACGTCCGCCGTCGGATCCTACCAAGCGCCAAAAACCACCCGTCAGATGTGGGTTCAGGCATGCGCGATCCGCGTGACGCATCCTGATTGGCTACTGCACTCCCTTTTACAATCTACCCCACTTTACATATGAAATTGTATTCTTCGCACATGACCACCACATGTCAGTGTTATGAGTTGGTTCAAATATTCAAACTGCAAAATACAATGTGGCAAATCGTCAATATAGCTTCCCCTTCTCCTCTTCTCCATCTGATAGACAAAGGCATCAAGCAGATCTCAAGCAGTTCCTCTGTTCCTTTCCCCATCTTCTCGTTCTTCTTCCTCTCGAGCAATTCCTCTGTTTCTTCCTCTCCGGTGATATGTCGACCTCCTCGTCAGCCCCCCGTTCCATGTGGCCGGTGTATGGTCCAGTGCCGATGACTCGATGCACTGACTGCCCATGGACTGCACTACTGAAGCGATTGACTTTGAAGGAGGAGAAGAATGGGAACTTTGGGCGCGAGTTCATCAAATGCGAGAGCAAGCCGGAGGGGCAGGTTAGATCTGAGTTTTCCTTGCATCCTTTATCTCTAATTTCTCAAAAAAATCTGTTAGATTTGGGATTTAGGTTACGTGATTTCATTTTCAGATTGTGAAGAAATGCCACCATTTCGAGTGGATGGATGATTACGTCCAGAGGCTTCAAGGGTTGGGCTTGCTGGTTTCGAGGGGGAATGCAATCCACGAGTTCAATCTGCCCCATGATAGTGCCGCTCCGGCAGCAGCAGCACGTCCAGAATACCCAATGGTGATAGATGTCGAACTGAAGATGGAATTGAAGAATATGAACAAGAACTTCAAGCAGTTGATTGAGTTGAAGAAGCAATCCAATCTGATAACTTTAGGAATACTTGCTCTAGGAATTTTTTACTTGATGGCCATCTCTTGTTAGAGATGTTTGTCTAATGTTGTTGCCATTTAGCAATCCAAGTCTGTTTATCTCAAATGCAACTCTGTTTAGTGCAACTGTCGATCTCTGAATGTATGCAGTTTACTGTTATGTTTCGACACTTTCAGTTTCGGCAGAAGACAACTACCAGTTCAGCGATAGGATTATTTTGTTAGCTAATAACCTCGAGTGTTGGATCAAGGGATATACATCAAGTTCATCTCTTCTCTCTCGCACTTGAGCAGCACAAGGGATATACATCAAGTTCATCTCTTCTCTCTCGCACTTGCCAAACTTTTGTCCTCGAGTTCGTCAGTTCTGCTAGAAAAAAAACCTACTTCACGGGCCCAAAGAGAATCAAGCTGCAATAGGCCCACAAATGATAAATGAGGCCCAGAAACAAGCGACGTTTCTTTTTTTGTTTAGGAACGATTGCTTTGTTCTTTTTTGTTTCTGATTGATTTTTTCAAGCAGCTGAATTTTTTTGATTTGATTTCTATTCAACGCATGTGCTTTTGTTTTGCTTGCTCACAACCTGGCTTAGTTTGGCAGTGAAGTAATTTTAGAATCAAAGTATTTGCAAACCGCAGTATTATTATGCCTAGCGAACCAATACTTTAGTATTGCAAAAAGAATTCCAACCCTCTTTTTTATATACTTCAAAAATAGTGTAGTTTTCTACATATTAAAGTATATAAAACTACACTTTTGACTGAAGCCAAACATCTCAAAGTATTTGATACTTCAATATTTCTGGAAACCAAAGTATTCTTGGAATTCCTAAAAATACAGAGCTCCCAAACCAAAGCCGTGTACAATATGTTCTTATTTTTAGAAGGCATCTATAAACACATCATTTTTAGTTAGTTTGGTTAATTTTGCCCACATCAATTAGCCGTGTCTAAACTTGGAACAAACAAAATACAAACATAACAAAGCATTAATATAACACACATAACTTAACTTAGATAGGGTTGCTAGGGCAACATAAGTTCTTACATATAACACGACACACCAATTGCTAGGGCAACATAAGTTCTTACATAGATACTAATAATTAACCTTACATGCATAGATAGGGTAGCTAGGTCGGGCAACACACACACAAAACTCACACTACATAGTAGATAGGGTAGCTAGGGCAACACCGCCATGTCTTCACTGTCGTCTTCACCTTAACTGCAGGCTTCACCGTCTTCTTTGCCGCCGGCTTCAGTACTGCTCCTCCTCAAGGCCGTTGTCGCCGAGGTAGTACGGGAGGCTGTGCATGTGGTTGCGAGCGGGGAAGACGCTCTCGAAGTCGGTGAAGATGTTATAGGTGGTGAATGCGATGAACTCGCACCAACACCAATACACCTTGCCGAGCAGGTAGTAGGCATCGAACCTGTTGGTGAAGTGGACGATGAGCCCTACCACTGGAGCATCGGCGTGGGGACGCTACTCCACAAGGTTGAACATGGGCGGCGAGCCCGCTGGGAGGTGGTGGAAGCTCACACGGAGGAACCCCCATGCAAGCTCAGTGCTACCCCTCCAGCATGAGAACGCCCACACGCGGAGCGATGCCTCGACGATGACGTTGGCGGGGTACCACCGTTCCGGCATGGTGGGCGGCTCTTGGAATGTCGGCCCATTGTACTGCATCTTGAACGCTTCGCTGAGTGGAACGTCTTTGGCTTTTGGGGGAAGAAGAGAAGTAGGAGGCGCAGATGGATCTGTAGAAGAAGAGGCAATGGAGGGCAGTTTTAATAGCCGAGGGAGACGAAGTGGGTACACGCGCAAACGGCGTAGATTGTGACTCAGTGTGTGTGTGAACCGATGCGATCATCAATGTGTGAACGTGAATCAAAGTGAGTGTGCTTTACATGCTCTGCGTTGGCGGCTGCCTGCCTCCCCCTTCTGCGTGCTCTGCGTTGGCAGCTGTCTGCCTCCCACAACTGAATCGAGCGGCAGCCGTGCGGCGTGAACCGATGCCTCGACATATGGACGCGAGCGTGCATGCAGCCTGCCCCTTCTGCCACCGGCACGTATGCTCGCGACGCGTGAAACGATGCTGCGGAGAGACTGAATCCACCGGCAACCGTGCGGCATGGATCGATGTGTGCGTGTCGGCGTGCATGCATGCGTTTAGGTCTAGGTCACTAGATGCGTGCGTGGCGGTGTTCGCATGCATAGCAGGCTACATCGATGCCAAAGTCAGGCATGCATAGCAGGCTGCATCCATCGATAGCAGGCTTTTTAAATTTTTTACCAACAAACTACTGGGCCCGTCCTATGAACACAAACACAGCCCAACCAGCGAAGCCACAGCCACAGTCAACAGAGTCCAACGTGGCCCCACAAGTTAGTTAACGGCCAAGACGGCAAACGTCTGTTATGAACATTTGTGAGAGTTTCAGCTAAGCACTACAAAAAAATACACTTCCGCGATGATACGTGTTTGTCACAGTAGGTCGCGTTTTTTGTCATGCATGTACATCCATGACAAATTTATGACAGAATCAAGATAGTCATACCTATGCTATCGTAGAAGTGTTCCATGACATTACCAAAATTATCATCACGGAAGTGTCCACTTCCATGACGATAAATCGCGCGTCACAGAAGTGCTTTCGTCAAGGGTGACCGACACGTGGCATCCACCATAACGGAACGCCGTTAAGCTATCGGGTCGGGTTTTGGATCCGATAACCCGTTAACAGCCTCGACCAATGGGGTTTTTCCACGTGTAAAATCATCATTGGCTGGAGGAAACACGTGTCGGCTCACCGCTGGGACAAATGTCATCCACTCATTGGACAGAAGGCGCCTATGATACGTCGACACGTGGCACGGCCCAACAGAGGCCCATTCCTGTGAAAAGGCCGGCCCATTTGACTTAGTTAAAAGGTGGCGGGCCGGCCCATGTAAAGCCTGTTAACGACCTGTTCGCATATAGTCCATTTACAGCCCGCTAACCCAAGGCCCGTTAGGCCCTATCCGAATTAGGCCCAGTAGCGTCATCTGGGCCACCCAATATGATTCCAGCCCGTTTTCACTTTTGGCCCATGTATGGCCCATGACGTCTTTCGGCCTATATGAGGCCCTATGTAACTCTTGGCCTATTAACGGCCCGTGGTGAAACTGGCCCGTAATGAACAGTGTATTACTTTACACCCATTAATGGCCCGTGGTGAAACTGGCCCGTAATGAACAGTGTATCACTTTATACCCATTAAGGGCCCGTTATTCCGTTGGGCCGTTTCCAGCCCATGTTATCTTTCGGCCTTCTCAGAGCCCATTTATTCTTGGGGTCATTTCCAGCATTCGTTTACTTACGGCCCGTACTGTCATTTTCTGCTTGTGGGCCAAATTCAGCCCGTGGTCACAATCGGCCCGTTTGTGGTCCATTAACACGTTGGGCCGTTTTCATAGCATCATGAAATACGGCCTATTAACGATGGCCCGTTATGGTCGGCCCATGAACGGGCGATTCCAACTCTAGCCCGTTTACGGCCATAATGCGGCCTGTTATTGGCCCATGTTTGGCCAATCGATCATACTGCCCGTATAAGGCCCATTGATGATACGGCCCATAGAAGGCCCATTGTTTCTGCGGCCCGTAGAAGGCCCATTGTTTCTACGGCCTGTGGAAGGCCCACTGTTTATACGCCCCGTAGGTGCAGTGTCACTACAGTAAATATTAGCCCATGGTTATTGTGGCCTAGTTTAAAAAAATAGGTTGTTGCAGCCACTAGCAAACCGCAGAAAAAGAACTGTACTGACTACAAGCAAACAAATAAACAAGACAACAAGGAAATAAATAAACAAGCAACTTACACTAGGTTATCACGGCTATTACACATATTACATCCACTGGGCATCAAAGTTCGCCACCAGTGCAAATATCGGGAACACAGCAGCATATAAACGCCGCAGCAAAACAAGTCCAGAACTGAAACCACTTCAGAAGAGCTCAAGAAACAATATCCTGGGTATCCATAATGCTGGCAAGATGCTTAGCAAGCTTATTAACTTTCTATTGTTTGGCGCTTAAGTCCTCTAGCGCCTGCTGTTGCACCAGAAAGTATGCATCTGAATTCTGCAGGGACTTCCTCAGTCCTTCGGCTTCCTGTCGCATAACATCTGATTGATGTCTTTCAACTTGATGTTGAGACTCAAGAAGCCGAACTGATTCAGGTAACGAGTATGAAGAGCTGGTGCCAGTAGTGGTAGCCAGTAACTCGAACACTACATCAAGACATGACTTTGGGGTTCTCTCAGTGTCCTCAATATAGTTTTTATCAGCTTTCTTGGAGACCAACAGGGATGTCTCACTATCTTGAACCTTATCTGCATTACTTCCTTTACCATTGCATAACAGGGTACTCTTCTCCAATATTTTATCCGCGTTCTAAAAGGGAAACAAACAAACACATCTCAGGTTTACAATGTAGTATATGAAACTCATTTTGGTAAACCAGTTCAGTAGTAAGGTGGACAGGATAACAGCATGAAACAAACATATATCTATGTAGTATGGTCACTGTATGGTCTATATCATTCTAGTTTATGTTGCCAAATCAAGATAGATACAGTTCGAATCATATCTATTTAAGACAAAGCAGCATAGACATAATATAAGTGTGGGAAACTACACAGCAATAACAACACTTGTACTCCCTTCATTCCTAAATATAAGTCTTTGTAGAGATTCCACTAGGCGGACTACATACGGAACAAAATGGATGAATCTACACTTAGAATGCATCTATATACGTCCGTATGTGGTTCATAGTGAAATCTCTACAAATACTTATATTTAGGAACGGAGGGAGTAATGTGCATGGCATGAGAACATAACTGTTTATTCTATTGAAACTGAAATCAACATAGGGCAAGTTACAATAGCAAACAGCCAAACACGTTGAAGAAACAGGTTTAAAACATACCTGTTGCACCATTGGAGTTTCAATTGCATCCTTCAAATTTGAAATTGGTTGGTATCAGTAAATACAGTGATGCAAGAGCAAAGTAGTATGAACCATAGCTACGAAACCTGACCTGAGAACAATTCTTATTTTGCTTTAAGCGTTGACTTCGGGTTCGGAGTGGTGGTCCTCGTGATTTGGGCACTGCAGTTGCCTTACTAACTGCTCGTGTTTGGGTGCTCTGTGGTGGAGACGATGCTGTGTCAACGGGAACTGGGTGTCTATCTGCTGGGGTTGGGGTTAGAAGGGGTGTAGCTAGTTCTCTGTCCAACTGGGTAGGGGTACAATCTGCATGAGTGTGGGTTATGTGTGGTGGGGTTGATTCTTGGGCAAGTACAACCGTGGTTCTATCTGCATCGACAGGTAGCACGATCTTTTCTGAAGACCATGTTTTTACTCCCACAGATACTGCCATCACTCCCTCCAATTGAAATGGCTGATAAAAAAGAAAAGTAATTGAATGTACAGACATTGTAAGATAGACAGGTGCAATGGATAGTAGGGAAGAAAACATGGCATGAAATAATTCACATTTATGTTGTCTAAGCAAACAGAAAAGCAGGACATAATTTCACATATATGATGGCTAATTAAACAGGATAGCATGACACAATTTCACATGTATGATGGCTAACTAAACATGATAGGATGACATACTTCAAAATATGATGACTATGTAAACAGGGTGACATGATATAACTATACGATGTGTCTATTAAAGTGGTTGGCATGCCATAAATCACAAACATGCCGTCGATGGAAACATGATGGCATGATATAATTCACGGATAGAATGACATAATTTAAAATATGATGACTATGTAAACAGGATGAGATGATATAACTATATTATGTCTTTAGAAAATGGGTTGGCATGCCATAATTCAGATACATGCTGTCTATGTAAGCATCATGGCATGACATAATTCAAATATATGATTTATATACTAAGGAAGTGAGCAGAGGGCAATTGCATATATGATGTGTCAACTAAGGAGATGTCATTCAATATTGTGTATATGATGTAAAAAATAAGCATTGCAATACAACATATGCATTATATGAGTAATATAACTCTGCCAAGTTTGAGCATACACCTCAGGGGGATAATAGGACTGGTCATCTGCCTCTGAATCCTCCTCTGAAGAGCTATCTGTAACCAGCAAGATATCTGCTTCAGCAGGTAGCATTGTCTGCTCTGAAGACCTTGTTTTCACTCCAGATTTCTCCATCACCAATTCAAATGGCTGATGCATAGGAAGAGCAGTTGAATATACAAACATTGTCGACAAAAGCAATGAGAAATACAAAAAAAGGACGGCATGATATAATTCACATATATAATGCTTGCCTAAACAACATGGCATTGCATAATTCACATACATAATGCCTTGCAACAAGATAACATTGCATAATTCACATATATAATGTCTTGCAACAAGATGGCATTGCATAATTCACATATATGGTAATTAGACACTAAACATGTGGCATTCACACAAAGCATGTCTAAACTAAGCAAATGACATAGCAATGCAAGATACCATACACACGATATGAGTAACATAACCCTGCCAACTTAGGGCATGCACCTCAGGGGGGAAATATGACTGGTCATCTGTCTCTGAGTCCTCCTCTGAGGAGCTATCGGTAACCAGCAAGACATGCGCTTCGTCGGATAGCATTGTCTACTCTGAAGACCTTGTTTCCACTCTAGATTTTTCCATGACCATGCCGAATGGCTGATGCACAGGAAGAGTAATTGAATGTACTAAAATTGTTGACAAATTTAACACATAATAAAAAAAATGATGGCATGATATAATTCAGATATAAGATGGCTGGCTAACCAGGGTGGCATTGCAAAATTCACATATATGATGCTTGGTTAGACAAGATGGCATTGCATGATTCACATATACGATAAAGAAACAAAATAGATGGCATTGACACAAAGCATGTCTAAACTAAGCAGATGACATCTTTAATGTATACAGTAAGCAATGCAAGGCACCATATGCATGATATTACCAACATCAGCATGCCAAGTTAGAGCGAAGACCTCATGGGGTAAATAGGAGTGGTCTTCTTCCGAATCCCCCTCAGAACAGTTATCTTCCTCTTGATTACGATCCGAAATGGGTGGAGGGGGGGCTGCCTTTGCGCCCACCATGGAATGACGTCTGCATGAAATTTTATTGCCACGCAAGGCTCGTCTCTTTTGCTCTACATGATTAGTTCCATTGTGTACAATAACTGGCATGCATAGGAATAAAGCATAGTGAGATTATGTAAGGAGTGCATGCACAAATCCAGAGTGATGGTAGCAAACTGTGGATAGACCCAAAACCAATGATAGCAGGCAGATAATAGCTTTAGTTAAAAAATACAGATAATGGCTCCTTTAATGTTTGTTTGCACCCAACATGAAACTCATAGTAGACACCAGTGATTAACCAGATAGTAGACAGATAGTACTGATTGCTGCCCCAATATGTACCCCACAACCATTTAAAAACTCAAGTTTCGGCATTAGTTTGGACTTGACTCGGAGTCTAATAGGTGAACACGATGATAATGTAGCATGTCATCATATTAAGTGACGCATAACATAAGCAGACACGGAAGAGTGCGACCTCTCTTGCGGACCCGTGTAGTCCTCAAGGTCATCTGCTCAGTTGATGATGGTAATGCAGTTGTCATGGCTGCCGGCGGCGGGGAAGAAGATCTGAGGCGGTGAAAGACAGTCTGGAGAGTGGATCCCTGCTGTGGTGAACCCTTCCGTCGTTGGAGCAGCTGAGCTGGGGTGGAACACAGCGCCACAGGAGCAGGACAAACCACACAAGGTTTTCTTTGACACATATCTATACGGAAGTAATTGAGTAAGGGCTTGTTTAAATTTGAGGATTCTAACAATGCAGGGATAGGAAATAGACAGGAATATGATAGGAATGCACGTGCAAAACAGAGAATTTAAAAACACAGGATTTCTGCCAATCTGGGTGTTTGATTCACAACAATTGGAAGATCACAGGATGCAAAAAAGCATGGTGAGATTAAGTCAAACCACAAGAAAATGTACGGTTATAATGCTATTATGCTACTATCTCTTAGTCTTGTGCTTGATGAATAGGAATATGAAAAGGAGAAGTGGAAATTAGAATTCCTACGGTTTTTCTTTCAAGGAGGCACTGAAGGAAGAAATCCTACAGTTTTCCTTCGCTCCATTCCTTTGCACCAAATTCATGAAAAGTAGTACCATATGAAACTTTCCAATTCCTATGTTTTTCATTCACTTTTCCTTTCAAGCACTGGAGATTCTAGTAGGCAGGCTTGAGCAAGGAAAATCCTGCACCAAAAAAATGTTTTTGTGCTACTTCTATTACTTTGGACCCAGGCCACTGCCATACTAGCTCAACTCCCAGGCCCATTGACAAATGCACAGCTCAAACACGCAGAGATAAATAATGATGGCATTCAAGAGAGTCCATACGGATAGCGAAGTTGCCTGGTACCTCACTGCTTGTCATATAGTAGGATAAAATAATCATATTTCCCGTTACTATGAGTGCTCAGTGGACAATATATATAACATGTAGAGTAAAAAAGAGATGCAACAAGTGTACAACCTCTTTGGCAAAGTCATGTCGATCTCAGCGTGATTGGGTTGGCTGGTGAGGATGCTCCGGCTGACTTTGCTGTCGGAGGAGGGGAAGAAGATCTTAGGCGTCTGGAGATGGAGCCCGAGGTACTGCTCCACTGTGATGGAGGGTTTCGTCGCTGGAGCAGCTCCGGTGAGTTGTACGACGCCGAGGCTGAAGCAGGACAAGAGAGACAACGAACAACGTTAACCTGAGTGGAATTCTAATAGCATCTCCAATACATGACGTAAAATACATAACCACAACGTGCTAGATGTAAAATACATCAGCGGCTCATCTCTGAACTTAACTGTCGAAACTGAACCTAACCGTCCAAACTGAATTTTGCTGTCGAAACTGAATTTTGCTATCAAAACTGAACGCACTAGCAAGGTCAGGCTACACGTCGGTCGACTGACTTTTTCATCTCTGGTCAGTCGATTTTGCTGCCGTTGGATACGAAATCAAGGGCCCGCGGTTCATCTTCAACCTCCACCCCCTGAGCCGCCAGCCACCACCGGCCAAACAGCAGCCCCCCGCCACCCGCGGCCGGCGGTGCGCCGCCCCGCCCGCCCCGAAAACACTCCCCATCGCCGGTCTGCCGCCGCCCCGGCCATCCCTCTAGCCCCCCTCCCCCCCCCGTGCCGAGCTTTTTCT
>NC_057813.1:587156761-587171063 GCF_018294505.1 Triticum aestivum | reverse complement strand
CCCACCCCTTGGAAATGGACTGACCCAAAAGTCGATTCAGTCGACTGAAGTGCAGCCAAATAGGAGCAGCATCGCAAGCAAGAGCAAGAGCGAGAGCAGCAGCGCGAGCAAGACCAATATCAAGAGCAGACCAGGCAGGGGACTGAGAGCAAGAGCAGAGCAGCAACGCGAGCGAGAGCTAAAGCAGCAGTAGCTCCTAGTGATGTGGACGTCGCCGTCGAGGGAGCGACGCCGTGGAGGAAGTTGCCGGCGACGCCGCCGTGGATGGAGCCGCGCCATGTCGGCTCGGGACCGAGCGCCGACAGCACCGTGAGATCGAATCAAGAAGAAAATGCGGCGATTAGTGTACAACCTCTTTGGTGGCGTCGATTAGGCCGCAGCTTCATCCGAGGAAACGGTGATGATGATGCTCTTCCGGTGGTGCAGGTGAAGACGGCGGTGTGGGAATAGAGGTGGCACGAAAGACGAGGGGAACATCGGGGCAGCTCCTTGGAGGTGGAGGACGGGGTGGCTGAACCGGCGGGACGATGAGATCGACGACGGATCCTCATCCGGTACGGTGGATGAGGGACGTCGAGGTGTTGCTGTGGACAACGTCATCGGGGAAGAAGCTCCGGATGGGTGGCAGACGGAGCAGGGTGTGGGGTTTCGTCGTGGGTTTTCACGGCCTCGGTGTACGAATGGGTGGGCGGATGGGATGGTAGTGGGGAACCATGGCTTAGAGACGCGCTTGTCCGAAATGTGGGGTAAGTTACGAAAGTACCCCCCACCGATTTGAGGCGGTTCTTTCGGTTCAGGGGTACCACGGGCATTTCACGTGTCGGGATTTCACGTTGTAATTTCGAAATAGCAAGGCGCGGGTTGAGATGGAGGGAGTTGTCGTAGCACAACGAGACAAAGATATATCTTAAATATTTCGGGCTAACAAGGCGCGGGTTGAAGAGGCGGGAGTTTCGCAGCACGATAGACAGAGCCACTAGCTTCAATTTTCGGCATAACAAGGCGCGGCTTGAAATTTCAGAAGAACAAGCTTAACGTGTACCCAAAAAAAGACAATTTGCACCTCAACACGCACAACACACACACAAACACCAATTAGACTAGAGTAAGGTACACGTGCATTGCACGCATGAGATTTGGCAACCAAATTATGAACAAATACCTCATTATAGCATGCAAGCTTTGAGTCATATATGCATGATGTAGATGTTCGTTTAATTCTTATAGTTCATTTCATTCAAAATCATCTAGTTTTTATAAGAAAGCTAATCTATTTTAAGATTCATGGAATTGTGCGTTGTAAGACATAAAGTAAAAACAAATAATGGCAAATCATGTAGAAAAACATTTGGGCAATTATGATACGGAAGATTCCAGAACAAATAAGAAGTGCTTGTGTTTTGATGTTTGTGCATTATGCTTAAGTTCAACCATGGAGTCTTCTAGATTATACATGTGGCAAAATCTGGTGGAATATAGATGATATCCAACGGCCAATAGTGCTCAAATTTGCCATCTTTGGACCTTCGGATTCGCCTCATCCAACGACCATCTTTCAAAGTTAAAGTTACCCGCTCACAATATAAAAAAATATATAATATAATATATATATATAGGGGTATAGATATAGATGATGCGAAAGCCGCCCATCATCTCCAATTACATGCATGGATGCGACATGGGCAAATGATGTCTGCCATCGGTATCTCAAATTCAAATCAGTCTGACCTTGTTCAATGTGTATACATTACAACATGCTCGTTTCCAAAGCACACCGTGCAGATCTCCGTTATATTCATGCATGCATGGGTTTCAAACATCAGGATCTCTTATTCAAATATTTGAATTCAACTTTACATTGATTATGACCTCACCTATTCTTTTACACCCACACAGTAGTCTTCTCTTTATAATTGTACCACTAACTTTCTCTTGTGCATGCATGCACACACACTACCAGTCGGCATTATCTATCGCACACATGCAATCTTTTTCTTCAGGTCGGTCTCCCATGAAGGCACACACCCACACACACACACCCCTCTCCCTCATACCGGGCATTCTTTATATCTCACGTGTGCATGCGCAATGATCGATGTTCCTCTATGTATGTGTGTATATAGCCAGGTCTTTCATAGTTTTCCACACAAACCGATCAATCGATATATCCAGTGAGGTCTCACCCTCTTTCCCACGTCCACATCGATCAATCTATACCTCTCCCAGGTCCACATCGATCAATCTATACCTCTCTATATAGGATTAACATAAATAGCTAATACACCCACATTAATTATATATCCAACGACCCCTCTCATCATCCATGCCTTCCGCTTCATCTCTCAGATGCGTGCACAATGGCGAAGACAGGGGGCAGTAAGGGCCCTGCCCCCTCCCTAACATCACTATATATCAAGGCTAATATGAATGTGATCATTAGATAATTGCTGCTAAAAAAGGTTTAATTTCATGAATTGACCCTCCTCGTAAGGATTAGCAATGCTTGGCCCCCGAGCTCATTTATTTTTCATGGCTCCGCCACTGTGTGCAACAGCGCACGTGTTCGACCCCTCTCTCTAAATATCGATCTCGCACTTGTGCATTCCTTCATAGTCTCCCTCCATTCGGCCCCTCGCACCATCTTCTAGCCCCCCACCAGATTTGGCCACATGTACAATCTAGCAGACTCCATGGTTGAACTTAAGCATAATGCACAAACCTCTAAACAACAGTGGTTCTCTTTTGTTCTAGAATCTTCCATATCATAACTGCCCATACTTTTTTTCTAGTTGAATTGCCATTATTTGTTTTTACTTTATGCTTTACAACGCACAATTCCATGAATCATAAAATAGATTAAGGGCTTCTTTGATTCAAAGGATTCTCAATTTTTTTTGGAGGATTCTAATCATTACGAATTTTTCCTATCTTGGTTGTTTGATTCGTAGGATTGTAAACCATAGGAATTTTTCCATATGATTCATTTGCACTAGATTTCATAGGAAACATCCCATCCACTCAAACCTCTTTGAAAGAACTCTGCATTTTTTCTATGCACAATCAAACACTCGTACAATCCTGTAGGATTCAATATGACATTCCACTATAATCCCATGTTTTTCCTATTCATGCATTCTTAGCTTTTTTATAAAAACTAATTTGATTTTGAATGAGATGAACTATAAGAATTAAACGAAGGGCTACATCACGCATATATGACTAAGAGCTTACATGCTATAGTGTGGTGTTTATTCATAATTTGGTTGCAAAATCTGATGCGTGCAATGCACGTGTAAATTACTAGTACTTCGAGTATGTGCAAAACACGTAAATTAGAATACCAATGGCACGCTACACAGTGTCTCTCATATAGTTCATGAAGCCACATGGCACATGTGGAGGCGTTGTCGCGACGTCCTTGCGTGGATTGATCACAATGACGTGCTGCTGGTTCCAGAACAGTGTACTCGTCTCCCTGAGCCATACTGGCGGTACATGCACGAAGCAAAGATGTGCACGCACGCCACGCATGCACTCATTCCCTCGCACGCACACGTGGGTACACGGGCAGACGCAATTTTGTACCAAGATCCACCCCATGTGATAATTTGACGCGTGTAAAGTCCTTCACTTCATTGATGGTCAATTAATACAGCGCATGCAAATTGAGTGGACGTGAGGGCGGAAGAAAGACATTATTACTCCACTGCGCGCATGCGAGCAGTTAAATCGTGGGTTGCTAGTAGTACTTCCATTGGTCTCCTTCGTATTTTGTGCCAATTTTTGACATTAACATAATATTTACGCATTTGAGCAGTGTAGTCTACTTGAAATTTATGTTCCACTAAACTTATCGGGAGCCGTTTCGGGCCTCAATACCAAAACCATCAATTAATCTTTACCTTGTTCCCATCACATTCGAAAGCCTGCTCACACCTACTAGTACTACGTACCAAACCTGAACGTGTTCCCACTATGCAGGTATTAGTACTACTAGTGCTAGTACTTAGGTTATAAAAAGGGGAACTACCTAACCAAAAATTACTCTACCTTTCCTCCTCATAAGTGCTTCTTCTTCGTCCGTCGTTGCCATGGCCGTTGAGCAGAACTCTAGGTCGAGAACTACTCATAACAAGGGAGCAGCAACCAAGGCTACGAAAAAAAAGAGAGGGCTCGTCGCCACGCAGAGACCTTGAAAGATCTCTCACGGGCAGGCGATGGCTCCCAGGAGCACCCTAGCCGCGGAGGCGAACATGCCGAGCTGGCGGAGCTAGAGTCATTATCCCTCGAAGGCATGCCCGATTAGCTCAATAAGCACCTCAATAAGCAGAAGGAGTTCATCCAAGGCTTGACGGAGTTGCTGAAGGAGAGCCTCGATGACATGCCCGCTGAGCTCAATCAGCAGGGGGAGTTGACCGCCGGCTTGGTGATGCTGCTGAAGAAGAGCATTGCCTCGGAGAAGAAGGCGACCGGCGAAATCCTGCGACTTCAGGAGGACAAGGCGAAGCTCTGCCACGAGATCGACCTGTTGAAGGAGAAGAACTCCGGCTGGAAGAAGCTACATGAGAATAGTAGTTCCTCGATGAAGATGCTGCAGACCCTCGTCATGGACTAGAAGGAGGAGTTGGCGAAGCTCCGCATCGAGCACCCGACTGCAGTCAAGGTACGTAATACGGCCGTGGAACAGATGATGAAGGCTCGCGTCGAGAAATCCCACGTCATGGACAGAATGAAGAAGATGGCGGAGGAGACGCGCAAGGAGATGGATGTCATGGAGGCAATGAAGAAGCAGTTACGACTCCACGGCGAATTAGATCATTTGGGGTGATAATCTTCCTTCTTCTTTTGCTGCTGTGTTTCATCTTTTGCATCGGGTGTTTCGCCGCATGTGTCATGTTCTCTGCGAGGCATGAATAGAACAATGGTTTTTGTTTTTTGAGGGAATGAATAGAACAATGCTAACAATGAGATGACTAGCAAATTAGATCATTTTTATCGCCATCTGGCACTGGGCTGCCGTGTTTCGTGCTGCTCCGTCCAAGTACTACTCCAGTGGAAAACTTGAGTATACCGCACGGTTCTTTGCTCCTCCTCGATTAGGTCATCGGTGCATTTATACGAGCAGTCAAATCACAAGGCCCCGCCTTCCAGCAGTAATGAGCCATCAAATCACAAAGCCCTCGCCTCTCGTGAAACCGACCAAGCTAGACTGCCCCGCCCTCTAGCCTTTTAAAAATGTATACTTTTGTACAACAGTAGTATCGATGGATTGCGCCATGGAGCAAAACTTGAAATTAAAAAAAGGTGGTACATATAGAGAGCACTCGTCGCCAAATTATGCATATAGTACTATTAAAAAGGCTAGTCATAATAATGGTGTCCAGCACAGCCCACCCCTCAAATAAAACTAAGCACCCTGGAATTCTTTGACAAAACTAAGCACCCTGAAATTCTTTGACAACTAAACTGCTGGCTATATGATGTTGGCCATATATATTGTATGTATATAATGTGAATAAACGAGTGGTAGTACTATACCAACTAAAAGATGAAATGTAAGAAATACTAGAATGTACTTACTGAAGAGTTAAAGTAACAAGAAGAAACATAACATAGTTCTGCTGGGGGCTTAGCACAACACACCCCTCGAATTAAATTAAGCACACCTGAAATTAAACTTTGCAACTATTCTAGTAGACACTGCATTAGAACCACCATGAGCAACGACACTGCCACCTTACTCGGAGTCCTCATCCACGTCCTCGACTTCGTCCTTGTCCCTCTTCCTCTTGGCCGATACTTCTTTGCTTGAACCGCCAACTTGGCTGTTGCTCTTCATCCAACCCTTGTAGATATTGAAACAAAGGTAGCCATCCATTGCAGCGTACTGGATGCGGTCTATATCTAGTACATTCCGCTGCCATGCATGACGATGAAACGTGTATGGAGGTTTCTGCAGTTTACCGTACGAAGGATGAACCATGGCTCCTGCCAGGGTCAGCATTGAAGGCTGACGAGAGGACACCAGCCTATTCTTTTGGAGGTCAAAGGTGTTGCCTACAATGAGGCCTATCCGACGCAGGACTTCTTTGTCGTTACCAAAGTCTACAATAACGAATTTGACTAGGTTGCTCTCGAGGAAGTCCTTAAAATCCTGGCACTCAACGTCGGCATGGTATATGTGGTAGACCAAGCATAAGTCATGCACGCAAACCTGGATCATGGTGGGCTTCTTCCTCTCTTCGTCCTTTAGATCCTTTTCTCATCCCACGACTGTGGTGTACTCAACATCTAGTGCGGCGACCCACTCATCATGTGAGTCTTCGAACATGCGTCTGAAGCGAGAAAGGCATCCTTTCACTGTCACGGGAGAACGGGTGTAGATGACGTCGAACTCATCTCCGGTGATGGTTCTAACCTTGTACTCACCGCCGATCGGGGAGATTTGGGATGCCATGGATTTGGGAGGAGGGTTAGGATTAGTGGAACTGCCGTAATGTGAATGGACGGGACGACTAGGAGCGAACCGCCGTAGTATTAAAGGACATGCGGGGACGAGTAGGAGAGAACTGCCAGCGTGCGAACGACAGGGTAGTAGCTTTCCATTCTCCCATGATACGGGATTCCGAGAGCCCTTGGATCGGAGATCAAACGATTGCATGGCGTGATTCTAGACCAATGGGCGAATATCCTATCCTGGAGGGTTATTCTGCAAATTTTCAGCAACTTAGCATGCGGCCGTTTGATCTCAGATCCAAGGGCTGCCAGCAGGCCGTATCATGGTCGCGCCTACCACGACCGTCGCGTCACTTGCGCGGTCGGGCCCTTGGAGATTTAACACGGTGCGTTAGGTTATCTGATTGTTGGCATGTCATACATAGTCATCACTTAGTCACTCATACTACAACAAGGTTGGCTATAAGGTTGGCTATAAGTGTATTTTTTTACTCCTCTCTATCGCTTTCTTCGTACTCCCGTCGTCCCATAATATAAGAACGTTTTTGACACTAGTGTAGTGCCAAAAACGTTCTTATATTATGGGACACAGGGAGTACTAGTATTTATTGCATTTGCCAAGGAGTGACCTCTTCCAATTAAAGGGTGTTGCTAAGTTTGCTTCATTTAATTAGCTATAGACTCAAAATTGTCTTTTCACCTAGGTACACACGCTTAGCACCGTTTCTTCCTTGGGTCACCAAACTAGTCTCTCTCTTCTTGATTAACTTGCCACATCAGACTTTATGCCTATGTGGCAAGCTTAAGCACCTGTAGGAGCAAGTAACGTGCCCGTCCGTTGCACGGAAGAGTGAAATGCATTGATCGGAGTGTTGTTTATTTTGACAAAGGATGTGGGGGTCATCTCATGTGCAACCGGGTCGACGTGTCAAGCACCAAATAACAGTGCAGAACAACAGGGGGGACGCACCCCACTCGTACCGGCCCAGTGTTAGTAATGAGCAATGAGACGTCAAATCACAATGCCGCACCTTCCCAGACGGACGAAGCAACCATTATTTCACACTTCGGTTCGACATCATCTCAAACCACGTACTAGTATTGCTTCTGCCTCTAGAGGGACACGCGCATCACCTTGGTACATCATGACACGTGGGACCGCATGACAGGCCATGCTCCCCCGCCGATCGCTGGGTAAAATCACCTCATTTTTACTATACTTCCTCCGGATCGGTTTACTACATGGCATGCACGTCGTTCTAGGTTGAGAATTTAACTGGCTATATATATATATGTGATGAACAGTACGCTAGCCTTTTAAAAAATGTATACTTTTGTACAGTAGTACTCCACTATCGATGGATTGCGCCATGGAGCAAAAATTGAAATTTTTAAAAAAGGTGGTACATATAGAGAGCGCTCGTCGCCAAATTATGCATATAGTACTATTAAAAAAGCTAGTACGTGCTTAATTGGGGTGCTAAATTCTATTAAAGAAATACTAGTACTAGTATGTACATACTGAAGAGTTAAAGTAACAAGAAGAAACATAACATAGTTCTGCTGGGGGCTCAGCACAACACACCCCTCAAATTAAACTAAACACACCTGAAATTAAACTATGCAACTAATCCGGTAGACACTGCATTAGAAGTTTAGAACCGCCATGAGCAACGACACTGGCACCTTACTCAGAGTCCTCGTCTACATCCTCGACTTCGTCCTTGTCCCTCTTCCTCTTGGCCGATACTTCTTTGCTTGAACCGCCAACTTGGCTGTTGCTCTTCATCCAACCCTTGTAGATATTGAAACAAAGGTAGCCATCCATTGCAGCATAGTGGATGTGGTCTATATCTAGCACATTCCGCTGCCATGCATGACGATGAAACGTGTAATGAGGTTTCTCTAGTTTGCGGTACGAAGGATGAACCATGGCTCCTGCCAGGGTCGGCATTGAGGGCTGACGAGAGGGCACCAGCCGATTCTTCTAGAGGTCAAAGGGGTTGCCTACAACGAGGCCTATCCGACGCAGGACTTCTTTGTCGTTCTTAAAGTCTATAGTAACGAATTTGACTATTTTGTCCTCGAGGAAGTTCTTAAAATCCTGGCACTCAACGTCGGCATGGCATATGTGGTAGACCGAGCAAATGTGACGTATGCAAACCTGGATCACAGCGGGCTTCTTCCTCTCTTCGTCCTTTAGATCCTTCTCTCGTCCCACGACTCTGGTGTACTCAACATCTAGCCCAGCGACCCACTTATCATGTGAGTTTTCGAACATGCGTCTGGAGCGAGAAAGGCATCCTTTCACCATCGCGGAAGTACGGGTGTAGATGACGTCGAACTCATCGCCGGTGATGGTTCTAACCTTGTACTCACCGCTGATCGGGGAGATTTGGGACGCCATGGATTTGGGAGGAGGGTTAGGATTAGTGGAACTGCCGTAATGTGAATGGACGGGATGACTAGGAGCGAACCGCCGTAGTATTAAAGGATGTGAGGGAAAGAGTAGGAGCGAACTACCAGCGTGTGAACGACAGGGTAGTGGCTTTCCATTCTCCCATGATACGGGCTTCCGAGAGCCCTTGGATCTGAGATCGAACAGTTGCATGGCGTGATTCTAGATCTATGGGTGAATATCCTATCCTGGAGGGTTATTCTTAAAATTTTCAGCAACTTAGCATGCGACCGTTTGATCTCAGATCCAAGGGCTGCCAGCAGCCCGTATCATGGTCGCGCCTACCACGACCATCGCGTCGCTCGCGTGGTTGCGCCCTTGGAGATTTAACACGGTGTGTTAGGCTATCTGATGTTGGCATGTCACACATAGTTATCACTTAGTCACTCATACTACAACAAGGTTGGCTATAAGTGTATTTTTTTACTCCTCTCTATCTCTTTCTTCGTACTCCCTCCGTCCCATAATATAAGAACGTTTTTGACACTAGCTAGTGTAGTGTCAAAAACGTTCTTATATAATGGGACACAAGGAGTACTAGTATTTATTGCATTTGCCAAGGAGTGACCTCTTCCAATGAAATGGTGTTGCTAAGTTTGCTTCATTTAATTAGCTATAGACTCCAAATTGTCTTTTCACATTGGTACACGCGCTTAGCACCGTTTCTTCCTTGGGTCACCAAACCAGTCTCTCTCTTCTTGATTAACTTGCCACATCAGACTTTATGCCTATGTGGCAAGCTTAAGCACCTGTAGGAGCAAGTAAGTACAATAGTGCGCTTTGCCGCTTTACATGGCATTTTTGCATATGTGGAGGAAAGAGAGGCAAGGATAAAGTGGAGAAGTGGGCTCTCATGCAAGAGCCAGCCTCTACTACTACATGGTGGAGCATTGGGAGAGGAACCTGTATGGAGGTGGTCAGGAATCGGGAGACTCACGCCGGTCGTAGCGCCGCAATTAAAATGATAATGGCAAGTCAAATCACGGGCCCCACCTGTCCAGCAGTAACTCGCTGTCAAATCACACAGTCCTACGTTTGCAGCATCCTACTCCCTCGTCTTCTCGCGTCTTTGTCGAACCGACTAGGCGGAACTGTCCCGCCGCCTACCGGGCAGGAAAAGCCCCGCCCTCGACTTTTAAATAGTATACAATATACTAATTTTGTATCCATGGATTGCGCCCGCGCCATGGAGCAAAGTGTCTGGAAAACGGCGATACACATGTACGGAGTATACAGCACGCACGTCGCGTTCGCGTCGCACCACAGACGGTCAGTCGGTCTGGCATGCTGCTCTCCGAATGGAACGCGCGTCATATTGCGTTCGCACACACACGTGGGACGGCAATTGAGAACCGACCATAGGCACACTCCCCGACCCCGCAAGTCGGGTGACTTAATAGAAGAGGGAGACGAGCGATAGTACTAGAGAAGTGTTGTACTACGTTGGTGCCTGGACGATCCCTGCAAGACACGGAAGATTAGTTCGTCCATGCATGTGACCAGACTCCAGCAGACACGCCTAGATTGGCTATCGTCTACATATCGTGCAGGCTGTGTTCTACATGGCTATAGTTGTGGTGAGAAATCTAAAAAAAGGTTTCTTGTCATCTCGCAAAATTATGTGTCATGTGCTTCGGATCACTGCGAGGGTTAAACAGTGACAACTGCGTTGGGCTAGTCATTGGGGGCACATGCACGAACAGTGACTACTCGGCTGCCATCTAGGTCAAGCTGTCTATGTTAATTAGACATCTATCGACGGACCCCTTTTCTATGAGTTTATCTTTAATTTGAGCTTTGTTCCTCGTCTAGTTTGTCCGTCGGGATTCATGTTGTCTCCTTTGGGTAGTGAGGTTATGATTTCTTGTCATGTGGCATTTTTTCGTGTTATATGTTATAATCCGGCGCTTCAGATCAAAATGACGACAACTGCGCCTCTGGGCCATGTGCATGAAGACTTCTCGACAGTCATTGATGAGGTCAAGCCGGCTCCGGTAGACAAAAGAAAACTATAAGTACTACTCCACTATATAGGCAGGAGCCTCCGCGCTTGCTTGCTAGTGTTGCTCTCTTCACACCGTCTCGGCCTCTCGAAATCTAAACATGACAGCGGTGGCCACACACTCTCTCTCTCTCTCTGCTCACCGCTGGTCATACATCCAGCTGGATCCTCTCTGCCGGGGAAGGTGAGAAGGTGCAACGTTCACGGGGTCGTCCTCGGCGACGGCTCTTACCCACTGCTGGGCGCGTCCCGATCAGCCTGCCTTGCCGTTCTCTCCCAAGCACCGCTGGCGAGGGAGAGCCTACGACCTATTCTTCCTCGCTGCCGTAGTGTGGGAAGATCCGGCCTCCTGCCGCCCACCTAGTGACATCCCGGCGACCATCAGGTATAACTTCCTTCGAAACCGGCCTTGCTCTACTTCCCGAGCTCCTGACGTTGCTGCATTTGTAACTTTTACTATTTCTCAGGCCCCCTCGTAGATAGGATCGATCGGTTGTTCGAAAACCACCTAATTTTTTTACGTTTAAGAGGTAAAACTAGTTCATGCACTCGAATCTAGTACTACTTGGTTCAAAGAAGGAAGAAAGGGGGTGGGGGGTGGGGGAGGATTTGTTACCTGAATATAGGACTTGGTCGAAAGAGGAAATAATGGGGGCGAAAAGTACTCCCTCCGTTCGGAATTACTTGTCATAGAAATCGATGTATCTAGATGTATTTTAGTTCTAGATACATCCATTTCCGAGACAAGTAATTCCGAACGGAGGGAGTAGCAGAGACTGTCTATCCAACTGGTCTCTAGGTCTAATACGGAAATAAAGGGAAACACAGTAAAAACTCAATATAAACCCAATCTATTGGTTGAAAAAGGAAAGAAAGTGGGGACTGGGGGACAAGTCAACAGAGTAAGTCCAGCACTAGATTTGCTAGCCTCACACAGTATAAGGTGGCTATACCGAACAAAAATGGGACCAACCCAGATATCCTGTTCTGATGTTTGTTGCCCCGAGCCGCTCTTATGTAATGCCACTGATAAAATGTAGCAGTCACACTGTTAAAAGTAAGAGCACGTTAAACCAATGTTGTTTTCAAGGTAATGCCTCCAGTAATATGAATCAATGGAACTTCTTTACATGTCCTGCTAAAATTTCCCATTAAGATAACTTGGTTCTTTTCGTTAGAAATGCAACTGTCCTGGTCCGCCTACTCTTCCGTGCCCAAAGTAATGTCGTATTTAACGGTTGTCATAGTTAATCCTGATGCCCACACTAATATCTAGCAATGCCACTACTTTAGAAATTGCTACTGTCTTTGTAGGATTGCCATTCAGATAAGGAACATGCTTCTTTTCATTTGATGCATGTTTCATCCCTTGTTACTTGTTAGTCACCCTCCTTTCCACCTTTTTTGTGCAAACAGAGATATACATTTCACGCTCAATCTTAGTTGAACTGCACAAATGATATCCAAATTATAGTTGAGCACTCCAGGAGCTTCACAACCAACCTTGATGTTGCTCAATTTTATTGCAACTAATGAAGAAGAAGCTCTGTGGGTTTCATTTCTGATGGAAATGGAACCGGGGCTGGAGCCCTTTTCTTTATTTTTTTTTGAAGAAGAAGCTGCTAGCTCACGGGACATTGCTTCATTTTAGGTGAACTGCACCAAAAGGTCCCATGAATTGAATCATCCATGTTGGTGACTGAAAGAGCCAGCTTCAGCATCCCAGTCTAAGCACCCCCGGCCTCCATCCTTGCGATGCACGGTACACCTCGTTTGCCACCTGCTCGACCCTAGTGTCACTGATAAAATGAAGTAATAATACAGTTAAAATAGTGCGAGTGTCATCTCTATCATTTCATTTCCAATGTAGATAAAGCAAGTGCTTCTCTTTGTTAAAGTATGTCTCATCAACTAGTCCCATTGTTAATGTTTAAGCGTTTCTGCAAACTGGGGTGCTTAATTTTAGTTGATATGTACAAAAATAGAGATTTGGATGCCTCAAGGCGCCTCCTTGTACTACTTCTGTACACTGATGTTCATCACTGGCAGAAGGTGTATCTGCGAGACTTGGGACGATGTCCAATATGAGGCGTACCGTATGAGGCGTCGTAGGGCCCATCTCGCCCTCGCAGCATGGCATACTATGATACTATCACAATATTTTCTTCTATTTATTTCGTGTGTTTCATCAACTAGTGCCACTATAATGTAATCAGGCTTTTTCATTATCTGTGCAAACAGGGTTATTCAGCTGCATTTTGGTGGAACTGCACAAATGTACGTATGGAGTCGGCATATATGCAGAGTGCGAGGTGTGCCAAGTAAAAATTACCGACACCAACCATGCTGCATGCACGCATTGGCATCCACCACAACCAGTGGGATGTGTGGCGCTCTATGTGGACAGATCTTTCTCGGCAGCAAATCCTCTAACCAAATACTAGTAGCTTATATTGACAGTTTTCTAGGGAGTACTCTTTTCTGAAAGAAGCACCAATCTATTTCTTTATTTGTACACTGTGTGACAACTTTGACCCAAAGGTCCAGAGCTATTTTAGGGTGATTGGCGTAGTACTCGGAGACTGATTGTAAGCATGATTTTCATTAGCTATCACACTGATTATAAGCATGAGCAAGTGGAAGATTAGGTTAGTGCGAAGCTTACCTTAAACCCTACCGCTGCCGTTGAAACAAGGCGAGCGTCGAGGGAACCGTGGAGAACGTCGGGGAAGCGACGTCGTGCCATTTGGCCTCCTCTTGCAGTGGGAGAACGAATACTCCTGTGGCTCCGGCTGGCTCTGCACCCTCACGAACGACACACCATACTCGATCGATTCGTTATCCTTTGGGTGCTCGACCTTCGACCTATACGCCCACCACCTCTGCCCGACTGTTGCTTCGGGTGAATCTGTCTGCTCCATCGCCCATAGGAGATACTCGATGAACTCGGAGGACTGCGGCGTGACTGCCGCCGAGGAGTACATGTACATCTCCGCCCTCATCGCTGCCATCTCGCTCTTTCACATACATTTCCACATGGCCCGCACCATCCTCAAAATCTCCCACTCATTGTCAAACCAACTAAGGATCTCCTTCAACCTGGATAACTTTGCCTGGTCGCCGCCGGCGATCTGCCTGATTCGCTGCTGCATCCTCTCCATAGATGTCGTTCTGAGTGGTCCGGTGCTAGCTTTGGAAGATGGAAGGAGAGACGGCGGTCTTGCAATAGAGAAGAGGGAGAGGAGAGGAGGTGGTTTTGGAATGGAGATGATGGAGAGGAGAGGAGGTGGTTTTGCAATGGAGAGAGGATCAGAAGAGGGAGAGGCGAGACGGTGGTTTTGGAATGGAGATGATGGAGAGGAGAGGAGGTGGTTTTGGAATGGAGA
>NC_057813.1:587151540-587156401 GCF_018294505.1 Triticum aestivum | reverse complement strand
AGAGGAGGTGGTTTTGCAATGAAGAAGATCAGAAGAGGGAGAGGCGAGACGGTGGTTTTGGAATGGAGATGATGGAGAGGAGAGGAGGTGGTTTTGCAATGGAGAAGAGGGAGAGGAGCGTGCGGCAGCGATTTAAGATTGGGCGAGAGGGCCGGCGCACTGTGACTGGATCAAAATTAAAATCAATTTACCCTTCAATTAAGAAAGCGACCCCACATTAACTAGTCTCCCTTTTATTCTGGGTCATAATTGACCATGATTTTCGCACATAAAATATATGTTATACGTTGCAAAAGTAATATAATTTGAAAGTACATTCAGATATGAACCAAATGATACAATTTTTGGTGACATGCATTCACATTTTGCTTGTCACATATAGTACGTGGTCAAACTTTGACCAAAATATGCAAAACAACAAAAAAATACTTCCAAGACCAGCGCCGCCCTTCCGCTCTTCTCCTGTTCCAATCTAAATCCACCGCCGCTCCTCTCCTATTCCAATCTGAATCCAGCGGCGCTCCTCTCCTCTTCCATTTCAAAACCACCGCCCCTCCTCTCCTGTTACAGTCCAAAACCAGCGTCGCCCCTCTCCCGTTCTAATCCAAAACCAGCGCCGCTCCTCTCCTCTTTCATTCAAAAACCACCGCCGGCAAGTGAAGGTGCTGTGGAGAAGTAGATCGATGGAGGAGTACAACCGATACGTGAGGATCGCAGACGGCGACCCTGTGAAGCTAGCTAGGATGTTGGAGATATAGTCTTGGTTTGACAACAAGGACCAACTAGCGGCGACGGCGACATCCATGGCCAAATATCTGCAACAAAGCGAAAAGGCGGCGATACTCTCGGAGGGAGTCGCGCCGGAGTACATAGAGCTACTCCTCTGGGCCATGGAGCAAACAGATTCACCGAATCTGATCGTGAGGGAGCGGTGGTGGGAGTATCGATCCCAGATGGAGCATCCACCAGAGATTGAAGGATCGAGCATCTACAGGATGCCGTTTGTGAGGGTGTCCTGCTAGAGGAGAAAAGTAGTTGGCCCGACGATGTTTCCCCGCCATCGTCTCCCTCGCCATTCACATCATCTCACGGGGCGGCTGTCTGCCGCCGAGGAATAGGAGGGGACTGCCCCCCAGCCCAATAGTCGGGCAGGTTTTGAATTGTCAGGAGGAGCTTAGGGTTGTCAGTATTTGCAGGTTGTGAATTCTGTTTTGTGTTGTGTATTTTGAGAGTACTTTCAGATATGACTGTCTTTTGAATTTCAGATTTGCAGTATTGAGCATATGAAGAATTTTATGAATTCTAGAGATCTATTTCGAGCACTTAAAAAAATGTAGTTTCATAGGAGTATAAAAGTGCAGACGAGAAGAAACTGCAAGTTTCATTTTCATATAAGAAACTGCAACTTTCAGAGGCAGAGCATTTATATTAACACGGCCTTTTCAAACAGGGTTAACATCATGTTTGAAGTTTTATTCGTGGTTGAAAATGGAACTACCAGCCAGTTAACATGATGCTGATCAACATTCATGCATAGCACAGTCAAAATGCCCACACAATGTTGAGTGTGCGAAACACAGAGAAAACAAGGGACGGAGTTTTGGCAAGTGTTGGATGTGGTTTTGGGCTGCCCCGTCTAGGCTTTCATTTTTAACATGCGCAGCCCACGACCTCGGATGGGAGGGCCTGTTTGTATTTTCTTAGGGCCGTCATGTATCGACTGGCCTATGGACCTCCCATCTTAGGTTTTATTTTTGGCAGCCCAATTTATGTATTTTTTAGAAGAAAATGCAGCTGTCTGTTCTATTTTTCTATATAAGAATAGGAACGCCAGGTACACTTATGTTTCCCTTTTAACTATATTATATATATTTAAAATATTTTATATGTTATTATATATTATTTTTATTGTCATCATATATTTAACAGATACTTACATATGTAAGAAAACAATATATCACATCTTATTAACTTATAAAAATAATTTCTTAACAAATAAAATCCTGGATTGTTTTGGCACGAAAATCCTAGTGATTGTGTACAAAAGCTTGGTAAGATTTAAGGACGAATGTAATAATATCACTTATTATTTAAATATATTTATAACAAAATGCTCAGCCCTTTTTTATTTTTTGATAACATTGCTGGCCCAACCCAACATTATAATTAGAATCAGCCTAGCAAAATCGTGTATCTAGATAAAGTGCAAATGGCCTGTAATTTTTTAGGAAATAAAATAAATGGGCCGCATGAAAGCTACATTAATTGTTCAACTAGCCCAGCTAATGGTTGTAATTCAAAAAAAAAGATCAAATTGACTGTAAATTCTACCACGCAAAAAAAGACTTTAAATTCTGAAAAAATGGGTTGAATACGTGCCACATTTTTGGAGGCTGAAATGTGGGCCAATAGGTCGAAGCCAATGCAAGTCGTTGTAAATTTAGTCAACAAATGATTCTGACATGTTAGCCGTTGGATTTACATCCAACAGCCGCCATCCATCTTCAATCTCTCGTCTTCTTCCTCCAGCGCCACTGGTACCACCTCCCGCCTCCTGCTACTAGCAGCTCTGCTTAGCACGCTTCGCTATGAAGCGCTACTCCATCGTTGGCCAGGCCATCCCTCCAACCCTCCACACCTCCTGTTCTTCTCCACCGACTGCCGAACCACACCGCACTAGAACCAGTTAACCCTCGTACACCTCTCCGTCTGTGACTCTACTCCCGCGTCTTCCCATCTCCGGCTCGTTGCTGTCCGGGGCCTCACCGTCGTCCACCACCTTGGATGCGCTCGGCGCGGCGTGGTCAACGTGGTCAACGAACGAAACCATCGGAAGTAGGCTATATGTGGAGAGGCTGACAGCTGGGTCCACGACCGCACACAAGGAAATGCTTCCTTATTACGCGCAAAATAATGATTCCTCCACCTGACATCTGGGACCCATCGGAAGGGCCTCTGTATTTCGTGAAAAAACATGCCCCCCGCTGACTTGTTGGACCCACCAGCTATCTTCGCACGCGAGGAAGTGCCTCCTTATTACGCACAAAAAATGAATACTCCCCCTGCCAGCTGGAACCCAGCATAGTGGGAGGCTGACTTGTGGGCCTACTAAGTTGACGGGGACGGAGGGCTTTGTCAACTTAGTCAATATGAATGATTCTACCTCCTGTTACCGTACGATGTTCATCCAACGGTTGTAGTGCTTCTTCAACCTCTGGTCTTCTTGCTCCAACCGCCCAAACCAGCGTCAGTCGTGCCGCGTGCTCCTGCCTCCTGTGGCCGGCTGTGATGCCGCGGAGGCCTCACCGCCCCCTACTACTCCCACCGGTGGCTAGTCCATCCCTCTACTCACCCACACCCCCTATTAATCTACGGCGATAGCAGCCTCACACCGCAGCCGAACCAGTGAACCCTCGTACTCCTCTTCGCGTGGGCATCCACTGCTGCGTCTTCCCCAGCTCCGAGTCGTCCCCTTCCTAGGCATCGCCATCGTCCACCGCCATGGTGCTCTCGGCACCGTGGTCAACGTGGTCAAGGAACGACTTCCATCGGACGTGGACTGTACGTGGAGAGGCTGACAGCTGGGTCCACGGTTGCAGCAAGGAAGTGCCTCCTTATTACGCAGAAAATAATGATTCCTCCACCTAACAGTGGGGACCCACCGGATGGGCCACCATATTTCGCGAAAAAAAGTTTCCCCTTGAGTGCTGGGACCCACCAGCTACATGTTCGCACGGAAGGAAGTCCGTCCCGGCAAAAAAAACGATTCGCCCCCTAACTGCTGGGACCCACCCGCTACATCTTCGCACGCAAGGAAGTGCGTCCGGGCAAAAAACAAATGATTCGCCCCCTTGACTGCTGGGACCCACCAGCTACATCTTCGCATGCAAAGGAAGTGCGTCCGGGCAAAAAAAAAACGATTCGCCCCTCTGACTGCTGGGACCCACCATCTACATTTCCGCACGCAAGGAACTGCCTAACAGTCGAGACCCACCTAGTCGAAGCGTACGTAGCGTTGTCATTCTGGTCGCGAACTTGTACATACATATATGCTGGTCGATGTAGAGGCGCGCACGTGTCATAGTAGAGGCGCGTACGTGTCGTAGTAGAGGCGCGCACGTAGCATGTACACGTACGTACAGCGGTCAGGGTGCAAGAAAGAAAATACGGCCACGTATGTGTACATACGGGCGGGGTCTCGAACGCCTAGTCGCGCATATGTACGGCGATGGCTCATGTTCATGGGGAGGCAACGGAATGTGTCGTGTTCATGGGGAGGCAACAGAATGTGCCGTGTTAATGGGGAGGCAACGGAATGCGTCGTGTTCATTGGGAGGCAACGGAACGCGTGGGAGCCAACCGGCTTGGACGGAACAGGCGATGGAAACGAGGCCTGGCATACCGCAAAACGGAGGAAACGGACCTTCTACGGTCGAAATGGGGGTCCTGTTGATCGGGAGGGGTGTGGAGTACCGCAAAACGGAGGAAACGGACCTCCTACGGTCGTAACGGGGGTCCTGTTGATCGGGAGGGGTGTGGCGTACCGCAAAATGGAGGAAACGGACCTCCTACGGTCGAAACAGGGGTCCTGTTGATCGGGAGGGGTGTGGCGTACCGCAAAACGGATGAAACGGACCTCCTACGTTTGAAACGGGGGTCTTGTTCATCAGGAGGGGTGTGGCGTACCGCAAAACGGGACTCCACGGGATACTGTTCATCTCCACCGTTGACCTCCTCCAGCCTCCACGGGCTACCGTCGACCTCCTCCAGCCTCCACGGGCTCCTGTTCATCCAGCCTCCACCGCGCGCTACTCCACCGGCTATTGTTCAACCACCCCTCCACGGGCACCCCTCCACCGTC
>NC_057813.1:587145794-587151132 GCF_018294505.1 Triticum aestivum | reverse complement strand
CAACGCTCACTGTTCATCCAATCAATCGGCTTCAGTTAGCAGCAGTAGCAAAGGAATCGCTCCATCGGGTTCAGTTAACAGCCATCGATCGATCGCTCGGGTTCAGTAATGGGTAGCCTGTAGTGCAATCGCTCGGGTTCAGTTAGAGCCCAACGCCTCGCTCGGCTTCAGTTAGAGCCAACACCTTGCACACACGCGCGTATGTACGAGAGAAACGCGCATCAGTCCGCCCCCGACCTCCCATCGTAACCGGCAACTCCCCGAAATTTTCCTCCCCCTCGCTTCTATCACGGTTTTTTCTGTCATGGATGGCCCAAAGAATGTCATGCAGCTGCGTCTCCGGCCCGCCCAGGACGAAAAGCCCATTTTCTGTCATGATTTTTTGTCATAGAAGTAGGAGCCCACCACATCTATGATGATACCGGGTTTTGTCACAATTATCATCATAGAAGTGTCATATGTATGACAGAAAAAAAATTCATGTCCCAAAATGTCACGGATGTGTCTCTTTTTGTAGTGAAGGGAGTGGGGAAAAGTGAGCAAAAGTTTGAAGCATGGGGAAAACTGAGCACAACTAAGGAATTGGGGGTATAGATGGAATAAGCCCTAGCTTCTTATGCTAAGGGTATATATGATTACTATGATGTTGAACGAATTGAAGAATTTGTTGCTTTTAAGGCTGCTTATGAAATTGAATCTTTGTTTGAAAAGTATGAAGCTTTAGATGATGATGTTTATAGGCCTGAAAATTTTGCTATATTAAAATATTGCTATGACAATTATGGATACATTTACAATATTGATGCATTTATTGAGAAAGTCTCCGCTGTCCAAGAAGAGATTAATATTTTGCAGGAAGCTATGGAAGAAGAAATTGATGAAACTATGAGCTCATTGGATGAAAAAGATGAGGAGGAGAGCGAAGAACAAAAGGAAGAAGAGCAGATTGATCACCCGTGCCCACCTTCTAATGAGAGTAACTCTTCAACTCATACATTTTTTAATTCCCCTTCGTGCTTACCGAAGGATGATTGCCATGATGACTGTTATGATCCCGTTGATTCTCTTGAAATATCCCTTTTTGATGATGCTTGCTATGCTTGTGGCCAAGATGCCAATATTAATTATGCTTATGGAGATGAACTTGCTATAGTTCCTTATGTTAAACATGAAATTATTGCTATTGCACCCACGCATGATATTCCTATTATCTTTTTGAATTCTCCAAACTACACTATAACAGAGAAGTTTGTGCTTATTAAGGATTATATTGATGGGTTGCGTTTTACTACTACACATGGTGATTTTGATAGATATAATAGGCGTGTGCTTTCTGCTCCTACTTGCAATTTATGAGAGAGGAACTACATCTCCGCCTCTTTATGTTTCCAACACGATAGAATTGCAAGAAACTGCTTATACTATGCATTGGCCTTCACTTGGTGTGCATGAATTGTTCTTTTATGACATGCCGATGCATAGGAAGAGAGTTAGACTTCGTCATTGCATGATATATGTTACTTTGTGCTCACTTCTAAATTACAAATCATTGTTAATTAAAACTGGCTTTGATATACCTTGGGATCCGGGTGGATTCATTACTTGAGCACTAAATGCCTAGCTTAATGGCTTTAAAGAAAGCGCTGCCAGGGAGACAACCCGGAAGTTTTAGAGAGTCATTTATTTCTGTTGAGTGCTTTTATATAGTTTAAAAACAAAAAAAATAAAGAGGGGAACCCAAAACTTTTCAAAAAGGAAAGTGAAAGTGAGAGAGACAAGCATTGTTGAAGTGGGAGAGCTCCTTGAACTTTGTTCATGCTCACAGAAACTTTATGAATCTTGATTACAGAAATTTTTTATCAAAAATAATTATCCACTTGTACAATTCCATTGTATTATAAAAATAATGTGCCAAGGTTTGCCTTTAGGATGTTTACAATGCTTGTTGGTTTGTATGGTGCAGGACAGAAACTTTCTCTATAGTGCGCGATATTACATTTTTAAATGGAATGTCAAATGGTTCTGATTCTTTTTGCACTGTCTTGCTGTACAACTTGGTTGTTTTTGCTAATTTTGGTAGAATTTTTGGGGTACCAGAAGTATGGTGAATGTTCAGATTGCTACAGACTGTTCTGTTTTTGACAGATTCTGTTTTTGATGCATAGTTTGCTTGTTTTGATGAATCTATCAATTTATATCAGTGGATTAAGCAATGAAAAAGTTATGCTACAGTATAAACAATGCAAAAACAATATGAATTAGTTTGCAACAGTACTTAGAGTAGTGATTTGCTTTATAATACTAACGGATCTTACCGAGTTTTCTGTTGAAGTTTTGAATGGATGAAGTGTCTAATCGAGGAGGTCTCGATATGAGAACAAGGAAGAGAAGCAAGAGCTCAAGCTTGGGGATGCCCAAGGCACCCCAAGTAAATATTCAAGGAGACTCAAGCGTCTAAGCTTGGGGATGCCCCGGAAGGCATCCCCTCTTTCTTCAACAAGTATCGGTATGTTTTCATATTCGTTTCGTTCATGCGATATGTGCAAGTCTTGGAGCGTCTTTTGGATTTAGTTTTAATTTTTCTTTTATGCACCATGCTGGTATGAGATAGTCCTTGGTTGATTTATATCATTTGAAGTTTGGATTGCCTATTTCTCTTCACATAGAAAACCACCATTTGTAGAATGCTCTTTTGCTTCACTTATATTTGTTAGAGCGTGGGCATAGCTTTTGTAGAAAGAATTAAACTCTCTTGCTTCACTTATATCAATTTAGAGAGATGACAGGAATTGGTCATTCACATGGTTAGTCATAAAATCCTACATAAAACTTGTAGATCACTGAATATGATATGTTTGATTCCTTGCAATAGTTTTGCGATATAAAGGTGGTGATATTAGAGTCATGCTAGTTGAGTAATTGTGAAATCGAGAAATACCTGTGTTGAGGTTTGGAAGTCATGTAGCATTCACGTATGGTGAACCGTTATGTAACGAAGTTGGAGCATGAGGTGTTCTTTGATTGCTTTCCTTATGAGTGGAGGTCAGGGGTGCGCGATGGTTAATTCCTACCAACCTCCCCCCTATAGGAGCATGCGTAGTAGTACTTTGCTTCGAGGGAAAGTAGACTTTTGCAATAAGTATATGAGTTCTTTATGACTAATGTGAGTCCATGGATATACGAACACTCACCCTTCCACTTTGCTAGCCTCTATTGTGCCGTGCAACTTTCGCCGGTATCATGAACCCATTATTTTCCTTCCTCAAAACAGCCACCATACCTACCTATTATGGCATTTCCATAGCCATTCGGAGATATATTGCCATGCAACTTCCATCATCATCATATACATGACTTGAAAATTCATTGTCATATTGCTTTGCATTATCGTAAGATAGCTAGCATGATGTTTTCATGGCTTGTCCGTCTTTTGATGTCATTGCTATGCTAGATCATTGCACATCCCGTTACACCACCGAAAGCATTCATATAGAGTCATTTCTTTGTTCGAGATATCGAGTTGTAATATTGAGTTGTAAGTAAATAAAAGTGTGATGATCATCATTATTACAGCATTTCCCCAGTGAGGAAAGGATGATGGAGACTATGATTCCCCCACAAGTCAGGATGAGACTCCGGACTTTATGAAAAATAAAAGAGGCCAAAGAATCCCAAATAAAAAAATAGGCCAAAGAAGCCCACCAAATATATATATATATATATATATATATATATATATAAAGAGAAAATAAAAGGAAAAATGAGAGAGAAAGAGAGAAGGGGCAATGTTACTATCCTTTTACCACACTTGTGCTTCAGAGTAGCACCATGTTCTGCATAGAGAGAGTCTCCTATGTTGTCACTTTCATATACTAAGTGGGAATTTTTCATTATAGAACTTGGCTTGTATATTCCAATTATGGGCTTCCTCAAAATGCCCTAGGTCTTCGTGAGCAAGCAAGTTGGATGCACACCCACTTAGTTTTTTTGTTGAGATTTTATATATTTATAGCTCTAGTGCATCCGTTGCATGGCAATCCCTACTCACTCACATTGATATATATTAATGAGCATCTCCATAGCCCGTTGATACGCCTAGTTGATGTGAGACTATCTTCTCCCTTTTTTTCCTCACAACCACCACCATATACCACCATAGTTCTATGTCCATGGCTTGCGCTCATGTATTGCGTAAGAGTTGAAAAAGTTGAAGCGTGTTAAAAAGTATGAACCAATTGCTTGGCTGAAACTGGGGTTGTGCATGATGGGAGTATTTTGTGTGATGAAGATGGAGCATAGCCACACTATATGATTTTATAGGGATGAGCTTTCTTTGGCTATGTTATTTCGATAAGACATAATTGCTTGGTTGGTATGCTTGAAGTATTATTGTTTTTATGTCAAATGATAGACTATTGCCTTGAATCACTCGTGTCTTAATATTCATGCCATGATTAGACATATGATCAAGATTATGCTAGGTAGCATTCCACATCAAAAATTATCTTTTTTATCATTTACCTACTCGAGGACGAGCAGGAATTAAGCTTGGGGATGCTGAGACGTCTCCGTCGTATCTATAATTTTTGATTGTTCCATGCCAATATTCTTCAACTTTCATATACTTTTGGCAACTTTTTATACTATTTTTGGTACTAACATATTGATCCTGTTGTAACGCCCCGGATCCGATGCGCCAGGTGTCTGTCAGTTATTCGCCGTCGTTGCCATGTAGTTGCCATGTCATGTGCTTGCGTGTTGCATTTTATCATGTCATCATGTGCATTTCATTTTGCATACGTGTTCGTCTCATGCATCCGAGCATTTTCCCCGTTGTACGTTTTGCAATCCGGCGCTCCTATGCCCTCCGGCGTTCCCCTTTCGTCTCTCATTGTGTGCGGGTATTAAACTTTCTCGGAATGACCCGAGGCTTGCCAAGTGGCCTTGTATAGCACCGGTAGACCGCCTGTCAAGTTTCGTGCCATTTGGAGGTCGTTTGGTACTCCAACGGTTAACCGCGTAGCCCGATACCCCTCTTTCTCTTTGCAGCCCAACACCCCTTCAAAATTGGCCCAAAACCCATCTAACTCCCCTCCATGCTCTCGGTCGTTCAATCACGATCATGTGGGCGAAAACCCCACCTCATTTGGACTCTCCTAGCTCCCTCTATGCCTATATATACACCCCCATTCCAAATTCGTGGATCCTCTCCCCCCTAACCCTAAAAATCCCAGATCCGCCGCCGCCGGACATGTCCGGAGCGGGCCGGACAACATCCGCCGCCGCCTCCGCCTCTCAGCGCGTCTCACGTGGTGCCGCCGCGCCCGCCGCCGCCGAA
>NC_057813.1:587139719-587145290 GCF_018294505.1 Triticum aestivum | reverse complement strand
CCGACCCCCGTGGCCCCCTCGGCCGCCCTCGCCTCCGGCCGCCGCGGCCATGGCGCCAGCTGTCGTGGTTCTAAGCCTGACAGTAGAGTGGGGGGTAGGTATGGAAAGGCAAGGTCCTAGCTATGGAGAGGTTGTAAACACAAGGGATGTACGAGTTCAGGCCCTTCTCGAAGGAAGTAACAGCCCTACGTCTCGGAGCCCGGAGGCGGTCGAGTGGATTATGAGTATATGAGTTACAAGGTGCCGAACCCCTCTGCCTGTGGAGGGGGGTGGCTTATATAGAGTGCGCCAGGACCCCAGCCAGCCCACGTAGGAGAGGGTTTAAGGTGAGTTAAGTCTGGGGCGTTACTGGTAACGCCCTTCATAAAGTGACTTTACTATCATAAAGTCTACTTGATTACAGGCCGTTGCAGTGCAGAGTGCCTCTTGACCTTCCGGTGGTCGAGTGAGTCTTCGTGGTCGAGTCCTTCAAGTCAGTCGAGTGTGTCCCTCGTTGGTCGACTGGAAGGTGACTTCTTCTAAGGGTGTCCTTGGGTAAGGTACTTAGATCAGGTCTATGACCTTACCCTAGGTACATAACCCCATCATTAGCCCCCGAATGGATTGAGGCTTCGAGTGAGGAAGGAGTTGATGTTGTTTCCGATTAACCTTTGTGCTTTGGTCGTGCGTTGTCTTGGACCAAAGGATCTCTATGTCGACAGTGAGCAACTTGTCTTCAGTCGACTCGATCCATTCTATTTTTGCGTCGAGTGATCTTTCGGGCTTCGACGATCTCTGAGCGACGGATCGCCGGAAACTCCGTGTCTGACAGACTGATCTGCTGTTCACGGATTCCGCGGGATGCGAAATTTGGGGACGCGCGCGAAGCGGGGCGGACCGCGGCGTTCGGATGGGACGGAACACAGACGCCTCGATCTCCGCGCCGCTTTTTTCGCCACGTATCCCGTCGGCGTAACTGTTCTGGATATGATTAGATCGACCGGGCCCACCTCTCATCCACTCGGAAGGGACCTTATAAATGTGCCCGGCGAGGATTTCTATGCTGCGCCTCAGCATTCTCTCCCTCTCTCTGCTTCCTTCTTCCCCGCCCAGCGTGCTCGCTCTCGCCCCCGCACCACTTCCCTTCGCGCATCTCGCCGGCAACCATGGCCAAGGAGAAGACGGCGGCGCTGGAGCGTGCGAAGAAGGCGTCGGCGTCGGAGAAGGCAAAGGGGAGATCCACCAGCCGCGGAGGGTCTTCGTCCAGATCCCGCCTGCCGAAGGGCTGGGTCCAAGGAGACTGGATCCAGTCGACCATCACAGAGAATGACCTCCTCGACATGGCCAACGAGGGCTTGATCCCTCACGGAGCTGCGAGGCTTCCGGGGAAGGAGTGGCAGCCCCAGCCAGAAGAGGGTGAGTGTGTGCTCTTGGCCACCCATGTTGATCGTGGATTTTCCTTTCCGCCGAGTGTTTTCTTCCGTGGCTTCTTGAATTTCTTCGGAGCGCAGCTCCACCACTTTACCCCAAACTCCATTGCCTATCTTGCTGCGTTCGTGTCCATGTGTGAGGGTTTCTTGGGCTGTCGACCGCACTGGGGTTTGTTCAAACATATATTCACGTGTCGCTCTCAGACCGTGAAGAAGGCGAGCCCAGGTGATGAGAGAACCCGAGTCGTCCAAATGTGTGGGGGTCTGGGGATCCAGGTGAGGAATAAGAGCACCTTCCCGCCCATGACCTTTCCCGAGTCAGTCAGAGGCTGGCAGTCGACTTGGTTCTATTGCCAGATCCAGTCGACGCCAGGGCAGTCGAGTGGACTCCCTCCGTTTACCATGGACCAAGTGAACAAGCCCTCCCCTCTGAAGTTGATTCCGGAGGAGAAAGCTGATGTGAAGATGCTGATGGAGCGCGTGGTGCAGTTGGTTCGGGAGGGAGTGACGGGCATGGATCTCCTGGAGGTCTTCCTTAGGCGTCGCATCCAGCCCCTTCAGTTCCGGAGCCACTGCATGTGGTTGTATCGTGGGACCGAAGACGAGACTAGAGTCCATCCAGAAGCAGTCGACGATGTCACTCTGGAAAGATGGATGGTAGCCGTTACTGGAAACAAGGACAACCCACGCGGAGCCAGAAGAATTCCTCCACTCGACCACAACAGCGATCCAAACAAGGTACACTAGCTCTGCCCTCCACTGCGTTCTTGTCGCATTCATTTCTATTTACCCTGCCGACTGGTCGACTGATCCTTGTCTTGATATCAGCTAGGCCCTCACCAAGCTGTACTCGATGCCCAATGGGGCACAAGCTCTGACCGAGGAGGGTGAGGCGAGTGGGGGCGAAAGCCAGGACGAGGAGGAGTGGGACTCGGACGTTGCAGAGGATGACGATGGCGATGATGATGATGACGATGATGAAGATGACGTTGAAGACGAGGAGGAAGAGGAGGAAGAGGTCGTACCACCGCGCTCGGAAAGGCGGTCAAAGCTTGTCCACGACCCTTCGACCGAACATAGTAAGGGGGTTGCGACCGCGACTCAGTCGACCAAGCGCCCTCGGACCACCTCTCCGGTGCCGACTGAAAAGGCGCCGAAGCAGCCCAGGGCGGCCCCGTCGAAGACGATTAAGCTCCTACCGAAGATGAAGGTGTCCATCCCTACCATATCAGGGTAATCGTGTTGTTTGAATTTTCTCATTTTGTGTGAACTTTGTCTCTGGTCGACGCTGAAGTTAGTCGACTGATCCTTTGGAGTTGCAGTGCTGCTACTTCTGAAACCTCGGCCCGGGCTGATGACCACGAGATGGAGGACGCAGCAACTTCGAACCCAGGTACTGTATTCTTAACGCCGTTGTTAGTCGACTGACTCGCGATCTCTGATCCTGATTCTTCTCCGTAGCTCCACCCAATACTGTTATCAATCTTCCTGATGATGATGAGGATGAAGAGCTGCTGAAGCGCATGAGGAGTCGGAAAGCGTCCGCCAGTAAGGTGCCTCAGGATGTGACGGCGCCTGAGATTCTGACTGTGGAGGAAGAGAACACCACTCGACACACAGTGTCCTTCGCAGATCCACTGACGAGTGCTCAGCAGCCCTCCCTCTTCACGACGCACCACGTCCCAGAGGACCAAGCTGGCGCAGCGAAGGAGGCGATACACCAGGCGGGAATCGTGATGGAGCAGATGAAGACCATCCGGGACGCGAGCCAGGCAGCTTATGACGCCAGTTCTGCCCTCCAAAGCAATGTTCAGGGCAGTCGACCACCGTTTGTTCTGTTGGATATGCTGCCAAAAACTTTTCCTTTCCGGAATTTATAGTAGTCACCCACTGGGTGTTGTCGATTGAGCTCCGTATTAGTGGGGGCACGCTGAGTGCACTCGCTGGGTGTAGTCCCCAAGGCTAAGGTCGACTGCTGGCAGTCGGCCTTAGGCTTTATAATTTCAGTCTTTCTGTCATTGGACCAAGTCGACTGGATTTCGCAAACCGGTCGACTGGTCGACTCTGTCTTAAATAGGATTAGTGGGGGCACGCTAAGTGCACCCACTGGGTGTAGTCTCCAAGGCTAGAGTCGACTGCTGGCAGTTGGCCTTAGGCTTTATGATGTCAATCTTTCTGTCAGTCGACTATGTCGACTGGATTTCACAAACCGGTGGGGGCACACTGAGTGCACCCACTGGGTGTAGTCCCCGAGACTGTGGTCGACTGCTTGCAGTTGATCACAGTCTTAGAGAATGCATCTCGCACTTTTTTTTCGGTCGACTGGTCGACTTTGTCTTCAACAGGATTAGTGGGGGCACGCTGAGTGCACCCACTGGGTGTAGTCCCCGAGACTACGGTCGAATGCTTGTAGTCTTAGAAACGTGAGTTTTTTTCCTTTTTCACTCGGAAGTGAATTATATTTGACATTTAGTCGATTGGTTCTTCGCAGAACTCTTGTGATCTTGTGGCTCGCTACTCTGAGCTGGAAAACAAGCACACTCAACTCGAGCTGAGCCTGAAGCTGGTTCAGGAGAAGCTGACAAAGGCAAAGGAGGAGACCGAAGGTATGTTTGGTGAGACCCTGACGACTGCTTTTCCCCTTGCTTGTTTCAAAATCTGATCTTGCTGTAACTTGCAGGTAAGGTAAGGGAGGCCCAACAGAAGAAAGACCTTGAGCTAGCTGAGAAGATCAAGCTTGCTGACGAGAAGTTAGCTTCAGTCACCAAACTTGAGCAAGACAATACCAATCTGAAAGCTGCTCTTGGGATTGCCAATAAGGAGGTCAGTCGACTGAAAATTGATAAAGCTGCCCTGACCGACCAAGTCAGCAAATTGACTGGGAAGAAAACTGATCTGGAGGCGTTCCTGAGTGGCCTTGCCAAGAAGCTGTTTCTTATGCTTGAAGGTAAACCTCTATGCTTGGCAAACATTTCCAATTGTGGTTTTTTCCATTCGACCATCCCCTTGACTTAGTGATCAACCTTGCAGAATTTTGTCAAAACTTTGAAGAAGAAACTAGCCGGCTGGAGCCAAACCTCGACCCCGTCAATTCTCCGGTGAACGATGAAGTTGCCATGGATGTTTTCCGACTGGAGTCTCGTGTTGCAGCTGTCGTGGACTATCTCGCAAGGCTGAAAGCCGCCACATCTCGCATCGACTCGACGCTCTGGCCTGAGGAGACACTTCAGAATGACCTTGAGTCGCTGATGGCTCGCTTGAACACGATCCCTGGTCGAGTGCAGGAATGGAAGAAGTCCTCGGCTCGGTGTGGTGCAGATGTTGCTCTGTGTCTGGCCCGAGTCCACTGTAAAGATGCGTGAGAAGAGAAGCTGGCGGCTCTTCAGGTGGCCAACACCAAGAAACACGACTTCAGGTCCTTTATGGAAACTTTCCTTGCAGCTGCCACTCGGATCGCCGACGGAATCGACCTTGATGAATTCGTTGCACCTTCCAGCCCTCCACAGGAGGGGTAAAAAACTTCTTCTGGCTCGACGCTTTAAATTTGCCTTGGTATGCCGAGTGGAATTGTACCCGATAAACTTTAACAGGCTTAACGCCTGAGCACTCTCGGTTCCTCTAGATATCGATCCAAACTTGAATTTGGTGCTTGAATATGATTGCCTTTGGATCGAAATGTGTTTTGCAGGTTCAAAGCAAGGCGCCTTTACTGCAATTGACTTATTCTTTAGTCCACTTAGGCGAGCACTGGGCTGCGGCTAAGCCTTCGAGTGGAAGCCCGGCTTACCACTCGGTAAGATTTCTATAACTTAGGCGAGCACTGGGCCGCAGCTAAGCCTCCGAGTGAGAGGGTTACTCTTCACTCGGTAGGATTTTTATAACTTAGGCGGGCACAGGGCTGCAGCTAAGCCCTCGAGTGAGAGGGTTGCTCCTCACTCGGTAGGATTTCTATAACTTAGGCGAGTGCTTGGACTGTAGCTAAGCCCCCGAGTGAGAGGGTTGCTTTTCACTCGGTAGGATTTTTATAACTTAGGCAAGCACAGGGCTGCAGCTAAGCCCCCGAGTGAGAGGGTTGCTCTTCACTCGGTTGGATTTTTATAACTTAGGCGAGCGCAGGGCTGCAGCTAAGCCCCCGAGTGAGAGGGTAGCTCTTCACTCGGTA
>NC_057813.1:587116998-587139219 GCF_018294505.1 Triticum aestivum | reverse complement strand
GGATTTTTGTAACTTAGGCGAGTGCTTGGACTGCAGCTAAGCCCCCGAGTGAGAGGGTTGCTCTTCACTCGATAGGATTTTTAACTACTTAGGCGAGCACAGGGCTGCAGCTAAGCCTCCGAGTGAGAGGGTTGCTCTCCACTCAGTAGGATTTTTGTAACTTAGGCGAGTGCTTGGACTGCAGCTAAGCCCCCGAGTGAGAGGGTTGCTCTTCACTCGGTAGGATTTTTAAAACTTAGGCGAAACGGATTCGCAGCTAAGCCTCCGAGTGAGAGTCTGGCTCACCACTCGGTAGGATTTTTACAAACTTAGGCGAAACGGATTCGCTGCTAAGTCACCCACTGAGGGGGAATTTTTTTTTGAACAAAAATAAAAAGTGACAGAAATTATGGAGGAACTATGACACTATTATTTTGAGGTCCATGAACTACAGAAGTACTTTATTGCGACTCATCCGAGTGATAAAACTTAAGTATAAAATGGGCGGAGTAGCTCCGCGTTCCAAGCTCGGGGCTCGTCGATATTATGCTCGACGTTGTAAAGACGATATGCCCCGTTGTGGAGAACCTTGGTGACGATGAAGGGGCCTTCCCAGGAAGGAGCAAGCTTGTGTGGTTTGTGCTGATCCACTCGGAGAACTAAATCCCCTTCCTGGAAGGCTCGACCTCTCACATTTCTGGCGTGGAAGCGACGCAAATCTTGTTGGTAGATGGTCGAACGGATCAGAGCCATCTCCCTTTCTTCCTCTAAAAGGTCGACTGCATCCTGCCGCGCTTGTTCAGCCTCTGCTTCGTTGTATATTTCAACTCGAGGAGCATTGTGAAGAAGATCACTCGGCAAGACTGCTTCAGCTCCGTAGACCAAGAAGAATGGAGTTCTTCCGGTCGACCGATTAGGTGTGGTCCGCAGCCCCCAAAGCACTGAGGGAAGCTCGTCGACCCAAGCTCCTGCCGCGTGCTTGAGATCACGCATCAGTCGAGGCTTCAATCCCTTAAGAATCAGCCCATTAGCTAGCTCTGCTTGTCCATTCGACTGTGGATGGGCGACTGAAGCGTAGTCGACCCGTGTGCCTTGGGAGTTGCAGAAATCTCTGAATTCCTCCGAGTCAAAGTTCGACCCATTATCCGTAATGATGCTGTGCGGGACTCCATATCTGAATATTAATTCCCTGATGAAGCTAACAGCAGTACCGGTGTCAAGGTTCTTGATTGGTTTAGCCTCGATCCACTTGGTGAACTTGTCGACTGCCACCAGTACATGCGTGAAGCCGCTTCGTCCCATTCTCAAAGGACCGACCATGTCCAGTCCCCATACTGCGAAAGGCCATACGAGTGGGATGGTCTTTAGAGCTGACGCAGGCTTGTGCGACATATTCGAGTAGAACTGACATCCCTCGCACTTATCCACTATCTCTTTTGCCATCTCATTCGCCTTTGGCCAGTAAAATCCGGCTCGGTATGCTTTGGCCACAATGGTCCGAGAGGATGCATGATGACCGCAGGTCCCCAAGTGGATATCATTGAGGATGAGTCGACCTTCTTCTGGTGTTATGCACTTCTGACCAACTCCAGTCGCGCTTTCTCTGTATAATTGTCCTTTGATTACGGTAAAGGCCTTAGATCGACGGACGATCGGTCGAGCCTCTTCCTCATCCTCCGGAAGCTCTATTCTCAGGATATACGCGACATATGGAACTGTCCAGTCGGGAATGACCACCAAGACCTCCATGATCAAGTCGACCACCGCTGGGACTTCGACCTCAGTCGGATCTATGGCACTCTTGGGCTGCGGAGTTTCTTCGGTGAAAGGATCTTCTTTGACTGACGGAGTGTGTATATGCTCCAAGAACACACCACTCGGAATGGCTTCTCTCTTGGAACCTATCTTTGCTAGATCATCAGCTGCTTGATTTTTCAGTCGGGGTATATGGTGGAGCTCCAACCCCTCGAACTTCTTTTCCAGCTTCCTCACTGCATTGCAGTATCCAGTCATGGCTGGGCTTCTCACGTCCCACTCTTTCATCACCTGATTGACCACTAAATCCGAGTCGCCATAGACCATCAGGCGATGGACGCCGAGTGAAATGGCCATGCGCAACCCATATAAGAGGGCCTCATATTCTGCCTCATTGTTGGAGGAATCAAAGTGAATCTGGAGCACATATCTGAGCTTATCTCCTCTGGGGGAAACCAGGACAACCCCAGCGCCGGAACCATTCAACATTTTAGAGCCATCAAAGAACATGGTCCAATGCTCCGAGTGAACTTCAGTCGACTGCTGTTGTTCAATCCACTCGGCGAGGAAATCTGCTATTGCCTGGGACTTAATGGCTTTCTTTGCCTCAAACTTGATATCAAGAGGAAGAAGTTCAATCGCCCATTTGGCCACTCGACCAGTTGCATCTCTGTTGTGCAAAATCTCTGATAGTGGGGCGTCGCTGACGACTGTGATGGAATGATCAGAAAAATAATGAGCAACCTTCTTTGTGGTCATGTATATTCCATACACAAGCTTCTGATAATGAGGATATCTCTGCTTGGATGGAGTCAAGACTTCAGACAAATAATACACTGGGCGCTGAACTTTGAGGGCTTTTCCTTCTTCTTCCCGCTCGACCGTTAGCACAGTACTGACGACTTGTCCTGTGGCTGCGATATAGAGCAACAGAGGCTCTTTGCTAATTGGAGCAGCAAGCACCGGCTGGGTGGAGAGCAGAGCTTTTAGCTCGGCAAACGCTGCATCAGCTTCTGGAGTCCACTCGAACTTGTCTGTCTTCTTCATCAGTCGGTAAAGAGGCAATGCCTTTTCACCGAGTCATGAGATGAATCGACTTAATGCGGCCAAGCATCCAGTAAGCTTCTGGACATCGTGCACTCGCACAGGGCGTTTCATTCGGAGAATAGTGCCAATCTTCTCTGGGTTAGCGTCGATTCCCCGTTCGGAAACGAGAAAACCGAGTAACTTGCCACCAGGAACTCCAAATGTGCACTTTGATGGATTGATCTTGATATCATACCTTCTAAGGTTGGCAAATGTTTCGGTGAGATCAGCGAGCAGGTCGGAACCTTTTCGCGACTTGACAACGATATCATCCATATATGCTTCCACATTCCGACTGATTTGAGTGAGTAGACACTTCTGAATCATTCGCATAAATGTGGCTCCGGCATTCTTGAGGCCGAATGGCATGGTGATATAGCAGAAGCACCCGAATGGAGTGATGAAAGCTGTTTTTACCTCGTCGGGTCCGTACAGACGGATCTGGTGGTACCCGGAGTATGCATCTAAAAAAGATAGCCTCTCGCATCCCGCGGTCGAGTCAACAATTTGATCTATGCGAGGGAGAGGAAAATGATCTTTCGGGCAGGCCCGATTGATGTGCTTGAAATCAATGCACATTCGGAGCGACTTGTCTTTCTTAGGAACCATGACGACATTAGCGAGCCACTCGGAGTGGTATATCTCTCGGATAAATCCTGCCGCCAACAGTCGAGCCACTTCTTCACCAATAGCTTTTCTCTTCTGGACGGCGGACCACCGAAGATGCTCTTTGACTGGTTTGGCAGATGAGTCGACTCTTAGGCGATGCTCAGCCAGTCCCCTGGGAACACCTGGCATGTCAGCGGGCTTCCATGCAAAAATGTCCCAGTTCTCACGGAGGAACTGGATGAGCGCTTCTTCCTATTTTGGGTCGAGTGTTGTGGAGATGCGGGTCGGAGCTGCATCGGGGTCGGTCGGGTGAATGTGAACAGGCTTCGTCTCACCGGACGACTGGAATGCAGACTCAGTGGCGGGCTTCTTTGATCGCAGCAAGTCACTCGGATCTGCGTTTTGCTTGTATTCTTCGAACTCGACCGCTGTCACCTGGGAATCGGCAATCTTGGAGCCCTTCTGAAAGCACTCTTCTGCCTTTTTCCGATCACTAGTGACAGTGATCACTCCTTTGGGGCCGGGCATCTTCAATTTGAGGTACACGTAGCATGGTCGAGCCATGAACCGTGCATAAGCTGGTCTCCCCAAAATGGCATGATATGCACTCTGAAAATCCACGACCTCAAACGTCAACTTTTCTTTGCGAAAATGTTTCGAATCACCAAACACCACATCCAAAGCTATTTGGCCGAGTGACTCGGCCTTCTTCCCTGGAATAACTCCATGAAAGCTCATGTTACTAGTGCTCAGTCGGGACATCGGAATGCCCATTCCTTTCAGTGTGTCTGCATACAATAAATTCAGCCCGCTTCCACCATCCATCAGCACCTTTGTCAGTCGAGTGCCTTCGACAACTGGATCGACCACCAAAGCTTGCCTCCCAGGGGTGGCAATATGAGTCGGGTGATCAGATTGGTCGAATGTGATGGGTATTTGAGACCATTTCAGATAATTTGCTTTTGCTGGGGCAACCATGTTCACCTCTCGGTTAATGACTTTCAGTCGACTTCTGCTTTCCACATCTGCGAAGATCATCAGAGTGGAGTTGATATGCGGATATCCTCCCTCACTGTCCTCCTTGTCTTCGGCCTTGTCCGACTCCTTCTCCTTGTCCTTAGACTGTTTTCCCTGAAACTGCTGGATCAGGAGTCGACATTGGCGAGTGGTGTGCTTCGGGTAGATGATATTCCCCTCTTCGTCTTTCTTCGTATGGATGTGACATGGCATATCCGTTACGTCGTTCCCTTCTTTATCCTTTACCTTCTTGGGGTTCCAGGATCCTTTTGGTTTCCCCTTAAACTTTCCCTGAGTCACGGCCAGAGCCTCTCCAGGAGCTGCCGGTTCAGCCTTCCGCTTCTGTTTCCGACTGGTGTTTCCTTTTTCTGACTGACTCAGCTTGTGCTTGCCGCTTCGGAGTCGGTCTTCTTCTTCGCCGTTGGCGTACTTGGTAGCAATCTCCATCATCCGACTCAAGGTCATGTCACCGGTTCGACCAAACTTCAAACTCAGTTCTCTGTTCTTGACGCCATCTTTGAAGGCGCAGACTGCCTGATGGTCAGACACATTCTCAACAGTGTGGTGCAAAGTGATCCACCGCTGAATATACTCTCTGAGAGTCTCATTAGCCTTCTGCACGCAGACTTGCAACTCTGTCAATCCAGCTGGTCGCTTGCAAGTTCCTTCAAACGTTCTGATGAACACTCGGGACAGATCCTCCCAAGTGTAAATGCTGCTAGGAGGTAATTGAGTCAACCATGCCCTGGCAGAACCTTCCAGCATGAGGGGTAAATGCTTCATGGCCACCTCATCGCTCCCACCACCAATCTGAACGGCCACTCGGTAGTCCTCAAGCCAAGTTTCAGGCTTAGACTCACCAGTGAACTTGCTGACTCCTGTTGCCAACCTAAAATTGGGAGGGATAACTGCGGCTCTGATAGCTCTGCTGAAACATTCAGGACCAGAAACATGCACTCGACTGCTTGTGGGTACATCTCTGTCGATTCCGCCTCGATGGGCTCTGTTCCGGTCGACCAAACCTTGCACGATAATGGATCGCGCGTCGAAGCCTGGTTCTCTGGGGTCGACTGAAACCCTTCGCCCTGTACTGTACTGACGCCTGTCATCTTGCTGCCAAGGAGCGTAAGACCCACCCCTCGGAGGGGAATTGGGCACTCGACGCCTATCATCTCGGTCGAGTCGGTCGCCATATTGATCTCGCCGATTCTCGCGCCCTTCACGCCGCGGAGGCGATCTGGGGCTGTGAGCCGACTGAACCGTATTCACAGTGACGGATCGACTGTGAATTCTGTTGCGTGACTGAGACACGGCTGAATTCTGATCTCCTGCTGCCCGGAGCAGATCCCTGATCTGCAGCAAACCTCTGCCAGCTTCCGACTGCGAAGGCTGGATGGACTCTGCTATACGGGTCGCAGCTGCTAAATTCTGAATTGGGGTTCGATATACCTGAGTCTGCGGGAAGAGTTGACGTCGACTGGTGTCGGGAACTCGTTGCCGCGCGCGCTCGTCGAGTGCTCGCTGAAGGTTCTCCAGTCGAGTGCGCTCGGCCAAATTGGCCAGACGCGCCTCCTCCAAGGCACGAGCCTCGGGGGTTTCTCCTGCGATGGGAGTACGCAGGGCATCCATGTTCCTGCGGCGAAGTTCCTTTCTTTGCAGAGAGTCGAGTGGCTCGGGCTGGTACTCTTCGTGGCATCGTGCGGGGTCGCCTCCGTCACCTGCTCCATCATCACGGGCGAAGCCAGGGGGACTGCAGGGCCCGTCGACCATCAAGATTTCCGCCGCTGGATCACTGCTACCGCACTCGGATGCAGTCTCTATGGAGCCATTCGACAGATCGAACAAGCCGTAGAGAGTTTCGTCGGGCTCGATTGCCGCAACTTGGGTGGTGGCCGATTGGCGAGCCACCGCGTGCCTCACCCATCGCTGAAGCCTCGACCGGCCCGAGCGCTTGCGCTGGTGGGAGACCGAGAGGGTGGACGATGGAGGAGTCGACCGATACTGGGTCGTCGGTTGCCGCAGTAGAACGCCGCGGACACATGCACGAAAATGCGTCGCACCGCAGACGGGGAGCGCATCTACGTCGAGTGGAGCCTCCTGGAGCCACGCGGAGTCGTCGGCGATGAAGGTGAGAGTGCCGAGATGGATCTCTTGACCCCCGACCAAAACTCCAGCAGACACCATGATGAAAGTACTCGGAAGAATCGCAACTTCTCCACAAAATCGCTAAAACACCTGCCCCAAGGTGGGCGCCAACTGTCGTGGTTCTAAGCCTGACAGTAGAGTGGGGGGGTAGGTATGGAAAGGCAAGGTCCTAGCTATGGAGAGGTTGTAAACACAAGGGATGTACGAGTTCAGGCCCTTCTCGGAGGAAGTAACAGCCCTACGTCTTGGAGCCCGGAGGCGGTCGAGTGGATTATGAGTATATGAGTTACAAGGTGCCGAACCCCTCTGCCTGTGGAGGGGGGTGGCTTATATAGAGTGCGCCAGGACCCCAGCCAGCCCACGTAGGAGAGGGTTTAAGGTGAGTTAAGTCTGGGGCGTTACTGGTAACGCCCTTCATAAAGTGACTTTACTATCATAAAGTCTACTTGATTACAGGCCGTTGCAGTGCAGAGTGCCTCTTGACCTTCCGGTGGTCGAGTGAGTCTTCGTGGTCGAGTCCTTCAAGTCAGTCGAGTGTGTCCCTCGTTGGTCGACTGGAAGGTGACTTCTTCTAAGGGTGTCCTTGGGTAAGGTACTTAGATCAGGTCTATGACCTTACCCTAGGTACATAACCCCATCACCGGCCGCCCGCCTCCGCGTCGTCGGCCCTCCGCCCCGACCTCCGGTCGTGCCGCCCTGCCGGCATCCGGCCAGATCCGGCCCGATCTGGCCCGGAGCTCTCCTCCCCGTGCCTCCCCGGCCACCTCCGGCCCCGTCTTCGGCGAGCCTCGTCCTCCGCGCCAGATCCAGATCCGTTTGAGGTTGACCCCGAAATCCACTAAGTCCCTGTAGTTTTTGTCATTTTCATGCCATGTTTGACCTACTATAACTCTGCATCCGTAGCTCCGTTTTGTGCGTGTAATATGTCAAATTGTTCGTCTCAACGAGTACATCATTTCATTCCATTGCATCATGTTCATTTGAGGTCATCTTGATGCCTGAATCATCGTCGTAAGAGTGCTTCGTGAGGTTTTCTGCTGTCTGTTATCAGAACGAGCTCTTTTGTCATTTTTGCCATGATTGGTGTGTGCATCCTATGAGGTTGATGTCTACATATGTTTTGAACTATGCCATGTCTTCTTTACAGGGGTGTATGCCATGTATTTTTGTGATCAATGTGGTGACTAGCACAAGCATGCAAACTAGGCATCGTGATGTTGCTGATTTTAGTCCCTGTTCTGCTGTTATTTTGATGCCATGTAAACTTGATGCTACAGAGAGATCCATGCATATTTTGAGATACTTCAGTAAGGGTGTTTTGAACATGTGGTTGTTTTCTATCCATTCATGCCCTTGGTTGCAATTATGGAGTAGTCTAGCATGTCATTTGAGTGCTCTACGTTTGCTTCAAAATGTTTCCTGGCAGATTGTTTACTTGTTATTCAATTTGGCCAAGGTTGCTATAGTTGATCCTTGCATGCTATGGACTTGTTCTTGACTTAGTTTGTTTCAAAAACATGTCTTCTTGATGATGCTATGATTATATTGTCATGCAATAACTTGTGGTGAGTGAATCGAGCTTGTTAAGTGGTGTTCATGCTGTTACTGTTTTGCTAGGCTGAATCTGTTATTTCGTGATGTTATATAAACATGTTGCTACTAATCATTCTATGCATAATCTGGAGATGTTCTATAAACATGTTTTGATCTACATGTCATGCTCTATCCATTCATGCCCCTGGTAGCATTTATAGGTTGCTGTAGCTTATTCATATCTTGCTCCAAAGTTGCTTCATAATGTTGCTGCCAGCCTGTTAACATTAAGTTCAGTTGTTACCATGTGTTTTGCTAGTGATACATGTACCCTATGACCTTGCTATTGCCATGCTTAGCTTCACAAACATGTTTTCTTACTGTTGGGTGCCTTGCCATGCCATATATTGCTCTGTAGTGAGTTGCACAAGCTCATCTACATGCCTCCATAATTATGTTTCTGCCATGTTTGAATCTGTATAATAACTTGCCATGTTTACCTGGGTGCCATCATATTTTCTGATCCTTTTTGGCTTATGGTCAGTAAGGGACTTTTGATCTATGCAATTAGTAGATTCCTTCCATGCCTTTGTTTGCCATGATAAGTTCCCATAACATGTTGTTTGATAGCTCTAAACATTGCATCGTGATGTTATTTTCTGCAAAGTCTGAAATTGTGATAACTTGCAATCTTACCATGTGTGTTTGAGCATGTTCTAGTGATTTCTGGAGATAGCTCAGTGTTCATGTTTTGTAATGCTTTACCTGTACATCCTGTCCATGCCTTTTGTTCTCATGTTTGGGTGATGTAGTATAATGGTTTGATGCTTGCAATATGCCTAGTTGCTGTTTTGGACAGATTGTAGCTATAACTTGTTTCATGTGTGTGTGTTGAACCGTTGCTCTGTTTTGAGTGTGCTCTATATGAAACCTGCTTGATTTTGCATATAGTTTCATATTATCATGTTGCATCCTTGTTTTGGAGTGTTTGCTTGATGTTTGTATGCATTTTGCATCAATGCCATGTTTAACTTACTTTGCTCATATCTTCTAGGCCGTAGCTCCGAACTAAATGAACTTTACATGTAACTTGACTAGAATCTCTGGTAGATCATCTTTGTTCATATTAACTTGCTGTTTAAAAACTTGAACATAAGGTTTATTCAGATCTGGACCAATTTCGAAATTTGCATATGAGGACTTACCAGAATTGTTATATGTTGTTCCCGGCCTCATTTAAACTTGCCTTGATGTGTTGTTCTTGTTTGCATCATCTCTTGCCCTAAGTAGCTTCATGTAGATTTTTCATGCATCATGCTTGGTTGTGCATCATGCCTTGTTCATGTGTGGTGTGTTTACCATGTTGTGTGCCTCTTCTTGTTAGTTCCTGTTTCGTTGCGATCGTGAGGATTCGTTCGTCTACGATTGGTTCAGCTTCATCCGTTCGTCTTCTTCATGGACTCGTTCTTCTTCCTTGCGAGATTTCAGCCAAGATGACCGCTACCCTGGATCTCACTACTATCATTGCTATGCTAGTTGCTTCGTTCTATCGCTATGCTGCGCTACCTATCACCTGTTTATCAAGCCATCCCATCTTGCCATGAACCTCTAACCTTTGATACCTTTCCTATGCAAACCGTTGATTGGCTATGTTACCGCTTTTGCTCAGCCCCTCTTATAGCGTTGCTAGTTGCAGGTGAAGTTGAAGATTGCTCCATGGTGAACAGGATTTTGGTTGGGATATCACAATATCTCTTATATTATTAATGCATCTATATACTTGGTAAAGGGTGGAAGGCTCGGCCATTTGCCTAGTGTTTTGTTCCACTCTTGCCACCCTAGTTTCCGTCATACCGGTGTTATGTTCCCGGATTTTGCGTTCCTTAGGCGGTCCGGTGATTTATGGGACCCCCTTGACAGTTCGCTTTGAATAAAACTCCTCCAGCAAGGCCCAACCTTGGTTTTACCATTTGCCTCACCACCACCTATCCCTTTCCCTTGGGTCGGCCAACCCGAGGGTCATCTTTATTTTAGCCCCCCCGGGCCAGTGCTTGTCTAAGTGTTGGTCCGAACCGAGCGATGTCCGGCGCCCCCTGGGCAACCAGGGTCTATCCCAACCCGACGTCTGGCTCATCCGGTGTGCCCTGAGAACGAGATATGTGCAGCTCCTATCGGGATTTGTCGGCACAGCGGGCGGCTTTGCTGGTCTTGTTTTACCATTGTCGAAATGTCTTGTAAACCGGGATTCCGAGTCTGATCGGGTCTTCCTGGGAGAAGGTCTATTCCTTCGTTGATCGCGAGAGCTTGTCATGGGCTAAGTTGGGACACCCCTGTAGGGTATAATCTTTCGAAAGCCGTGCCTACGGTTATAGGCAGATGGGAATTTGTTAATGTCCGGTTGTAGATAACTTGACACCAGATCCGAATTAAAACGCATCAACCGTGTGTGTAGCCGTGATGGTCTCTTCTCGGCGGAGTCCGGGAAGTGAACACGGTTTCTGGGTTATGTTTGACGTAAGTAGGAGTTCAGGATCACTTCTTGATCATTACTAGTTGACGACCGTTCTGCTTGCTCTCTTCTCGCTCTTATTTGCGTATGTTTAGCCACCATATATGCTTCGCTGCTGCAGCCTCACCACTTTACCCCTTCCTTTCCCTTTAAGCTTGCTAGTATTGATACCCATGGTAATGGGATTGCTGAGTCCTCGTGGCTCATAGATTACTACAACAACAGTTGCAGGTACAGGTTATGCAATGATCTTGACGCGAGAGCGATGTTTGCCTGTCTTGGAGTTCTTCTTCTGCTTCTTCGATCAGGGGATAGGTTCCAGGTCGGCAGCCTGGGCTAGCAGGGTGGATGTCGTTTGAGTTTCTGTTTGTGTTTCATCCATAGTCGGATGATGCTCTGATGTATTGTGATGTTGTATTCTTGTGGCATTGTATGCCTCTTGTATGTATCCCTACCTTTTATGTAATGTTGATGTAATGATATCCACCTTGCAAAAGCGTTTCAATATGCGGGTCTATCCTTGGTGGGACCATCGAGTTCCTTTTGGATAGGGTCACATATTGGGTGTGACAAGTTGGCATCAGTGCCTCGACCGACCCTAGGAGCCCCCTTGATTGATCGTGTAGTTTGGCCGTTGTTGAGTCTAGAAGAAAACTATTTTCGAAGTCTAGTTATATCGGAGAGTAGGAATTCTTTACTCCTCCGCCCCTTCGTCGCTCTGGTAAGGATTCTTGACGTAGGTGTTTTGAATTACTCCTCTTCCCTTTCAAATTTTCTTTAGGATCACGCAGTTGGTTTTTCGATCGTTGGTTCTCAGCTCTTTTCATCCGGTGCATTTCTCGTCAAGTTGACTTGAGCCTCTTCATCTTTGAGACCAATCCTCAGTTGTTTTCTTTCCCACCCACCCACCCTTCTTCTTCTCGGAACTGGAGTCCGTAATAGAGTATCCATCCTACTCGTGCGAAGTCTTTGCTTTCTTTCCTCAATGATTTCAACCGGTGTTTTCTCTTCAAGTTATTCGTCGGTTTCCCCTTCCAAGTGCCTTTGTTTTCCCGCCCTCCCACCCTCTTCTTCCCAGAGCCTGAGTTGTTGGAAATATGCCCTAGAGGCAATAATAAAAGTATTATTATTATATTTCCTTGTTCATGATAATTGTCTTTTATTCATGCTATAACTGTATTACCGGAAATCGTAATACACGTGTGAATACATAGACCACAATATGTCCCTAGTGAGCGTCTAGTTGACTAGCTCGTTGTGATCAACAGATAGTCATGGTTTCCTGGCTATGGACATTGGATGTCGTTGATAACGGGATCACATCATTAGGAGAATGATGTGATGCTCAAGACCCAATCCTAAGACTAGCACAAAAGATCGTGTAGTTCATTTGCTAGAGCTTTGCCAATGTCAAGTATCTCTTCCTTCGACCATGAGAGCGTGTAACTCCTGGATACCGTAGGAGTGCTTTGGGTGTATCAAACGTCACAACGTAACTGGGTGACTATAAAGGTGCACTACAGGTATCTCCGAAAGTATCTATTGTTTTATGCGGATCAAGACTGGGATTTGTCACTCCGTGTAAACGGAGAGGTATCTCTGGGCCCACTCGGTAGGACATCATCATATGCGCAATGTGACCAAGGAGTTGATCACGGGATGATGTGTTACGGAACGAGTAAAGTGACTTGCCGGTAACGAGATTGAACAAGGTATTGGATACCGACGATCTAATCTCGGGCAAGTAACATACCGATAGACAAAGGGAATTGAATACGGGATTGATTAAGTCCTTGACATCGTGGTTCATCCGATGAGATCATCATGGAACATGTGGGAGCCATCATGGGTATCCAGATCCCGCTGTTGGTTATTGACCGGAGAACGTCTCGGTCATGTCTACATGTCTCCCGAACCCGTAGGGTCTACACACTTAAGGTTCGATGACGCTAGGGTTATAAAGAAAGTTTGTATGTGGTTACCGAATGTTGTTCGGAGTCCCGGATGAGATCCCGGACGTCACGAGGAGTTCCGGAATGGTCCGGAGGTAAAGATTTATATATGGGAAGTCCTATTTTGGCCACCGGAAAATGTTCGGGATTTTTCGGTATTGTACCGGGAAGGTTCTAGAAGGTTCCGGAGTGGGGCCCACCTGCATGGGGGGACCCACATGGACGTGGGTAGTGGGGGCAAGGCCCCACACCCCTGGTCAAGGCGCACCAAGATCCCCCCTTAGAAGGAATAAGATCATATCCCGAAGGGATAAGATCAAGATCCCTAAAAAGGGGGGATAACAATCGGTGGGGAAGGAAATAATGAGATTTCTTTCCTCCCACCTTGGCCAACGCCCCAATGGACTTGGAGGGCAAGAAACCAGACCCTCCACCCCTATATATAGTGGGGAGGCGCATGGGAGCTATACACGAAGTTCTGGCACAGCCCTACCTCTCTTCCTACTCCTCCTCTCCCATGGTGCTTGGCGAAGCCCTGCTGGATTGCCACGCTCCTCCACCACCACCACGCCGTTGTGCTGCTGTTGGATGGAGTCTTCCTCAACCTCTCCCTCTCTCCTTGCTGGATCAAGGCGTGGGAGACGTCACCGGGCTGTACGTGTGTTGAACGCGGAGGTGCCGTCCGTTCGGCACTAGGATCATCGGTGATTTGAATCACGATGAGTACGACTCCATCAACCCCGTTCACTTGAATGCTTCCGCTTAGCGATCTACAAGGGTATGTAGATGCACTCTCTTTCTACTCGTTGCTGGTCTCTCCATAGATGGATCTTGCTGACACGTAGGAAAATTTTGAATTTCTGCTACGTTCCCCAACAGTGGCATCATGAGCTAGGTCTATTGCGTAGATTCTTTGCACGAGTAGAACACAAAGTAGTTGTGGGCGTTGATGTTGTTCAATATGCTTACCGTTACTAGTCCAATCTTGTTTCGACGGTATTGTGGGATGAAGCGGCCCGGACCGACCTTACACGTACTCTTACGTGAGATAGGTTCCACCGATTGACATGCACTTGGTGCATAAGGTGGCTAGCGGGTGCCAGTCTCTCCCACTTTAGTCGGAACGGATTCAATGAAAAGGGTCCTTATGAAGGGTAAATAGCAATTGGCATATCACGTTGTGGTCTTGCGTAGGTAAGAAACGTTCTTGCTAGAAACCCATAGCAGCCACGTAAAACATGCAACAACAATTAGAGGACGTCTAACTTGTTTTTGCAGGGTATGCTATGTGATGTGATATGGCCAAGAAGAATGTGATGTATGAGATTGATCATGTTCTTGTAATAGGATTCACGACTTGCATGTCGATGAGTATGACAACCGGCAGGAGCCATAGGAGTTGTCTTTATTTATTGTATGACCTGCGTGTCATTGAAGAACGCCATGTAAACTACTTTACTTTATTGCTAAACGCGTTAGTCATAGAAGTAGAAGTAGTCGTTGGCGTGACAACTTCATGAAGACACGATGATGGAGATCATGATGATGGAGATCATGGTGTCGTGCCGGTGACGATGATGATCATGGAGCCCCGAAGATGAAGATCAAAAGGAGCAAAATGATATTGGCCATATCATGTCACTATTTGATTGCATGTGATGTTTATCATGTTTATGCATCTTGTTTGCTTAGGACGACGGTAGTAAATAAGATGATCCCTTACAAAATTTCAAGAAGTGTTCTCCCCTAACTGTGCACCGTTGCTACAGTTCGTCGCTTCTAAGTCTCACGTGATGATCGGACACGGCCTAGTTGACTCGGATCATGTGATCACTTAGATGACCAGAGGGATGTCTATCTAAGTGGGAGTTCATAAGATGACCTTAATTATCCTGAACATAGTCAAAAGACCTTTTGCAAATTATGTCGTAAGCTCGCGCTTTAGTTCCACTGTTTAGATATGTTCCTAGAGAAAATATAGTTGAAAGTTGATAGTAGCGATTATGCGATCAGTAGAAAGCTTATGTCCTTAATGCACCGCTCAGTGTGCTGAACCCCAACGTCGTTTGTCGATGTTGCGAACATCGGACATACACGTTTTGATAACTACGTGATAGTTCAATTAAATGGTTTAAGTAGAGGCACCAAAGACGTTTTCGAAACGTCGCGGAACATATGAGATGTTTCGAGGGCTGAAATTGGGATTTCAGGCTCGTGCCCACGTCAAGAGGTATAAGACCTCCGACGATTTTCTTAGCCTGCAAACTAAGGGAGAAAAGCTCAATCGTTGAGCTTGTGCTCAGATTGTCTAAGCACAACAATCACTTGAATCGAGTGGGAGTTGATCCTCCAGATGAGATAGTGATGTTTCCCCAAAGTCATTGCCACCAAGCTGCTAGAGCTTCGTGATTAACTATAACATATCAGGGATAGATATGATGATCCTTGAAATATTCATGATGTTTGACACCGCGAAAGTAGAAATCAAGAAGGAGCATCAATTGTTGATGGTTGGTGAAACCACTAGTTTCAAGAAGGGCAAGGGAACAAAGGGATACCTCATGAAACGGCAATTCAGCTGCTGCTCTAGTGAAGAAACCCAAGGTTGAACCCAAACCCGAGACTAAGTGCTTCTGTAATAAGGGGAACAACCACTGGAGCAGCATTACCCTAGATACTTGGTAGATGAGAAGGCTGGCAAGGTCGATAGAAGTATATTGGATATACATTATGTTAATGTGTACTTTACTAGTACTCCTAGTAGCACCAGGGTATTGGATACCGGTTCGGTTGCTAAGTGTTAGTAACTCGAAATAAAAGCTACGGAATAAACGGAGACTAGCTAAAGGTGAGCTGACGATATATGTTGGAAGTGTTTCCAAGGTTGATATGATCAAGCATCGCACGCTCCCTCTACCACCGAGATTGGTGTTTGCGTGATTGGATTATGCCTATCGCAATACGGTTATTCATTTAAGGAGAATAATGGTTACTCTATTTTTGAATAATACCTTCAATGGTCTTGCACCTAAAGGAATGGTTTATTGAATCTCGGTCGTAGTGATACACATTTTCATGCCAAAAGATATAAGATAGTAATGATAGTACCACTTACTTGTGGCACTGCCATGTAAGTCATAATGGTATAAAACGCATGAAGAAGCTCCATGTTGATGGATCTTTGGACTCACTCATTTTTGAAAAGTTTGAGACATGCGAACCATGTCTATTGGTGTATATGCATGAAGAAACTCCATGCAAATGGATCGTTCGGACTCACTTGATTTTGAATCACTTGAGATATGCAAATCATACCACATGGGCAAGATGACTGAAAAGCCTCATTTTCAGTAAGATGGAACAAGATAGCAACTTGTTGGAAGTAACACATTTTGATGTGTGCAGTCGAATGAGTGCTGAGGCATGCAGTGAATATCATTATGTTCTTACTTCACAGATGATTCGAGTAAATGTTGAGTATATTTACTTGATGAAACACAAGTCTGAATCATTGAATGGTTCAAGTAATTTCAGAGTGAAGTAGCAGATCATTGTGACAAGAGGATAAAATGTCTATGATATGATCATAGAGATGAATATCTGAGTTACGAGTTTTGGCACACAATTAAGACATTGTGGAAATTGTTTCGCAATTAATACCGCCTGGAACACCATAATGTGATGGTGTGTCCGAACATCATAGTTGCACCCTATTGGATATGGTGCGTACCATGATGTCTCTTATCGAATTACCACTATCGTTCATGGGTTAGGCATTAGAGACAACCACATTCACTTTAAATAGGGCACCACGTAATTCCGATGAGATGACACCGTATGAATTATGGTTTAGAGAAACCTAAGTTGTCGTTTCTTAAAAGTTTGGGGCTGCGATGCTTATATGAAAAAGTTTCAGGTTGATAAGCTCGAACCCAAAGCGGATAAAATGCATCTTCATAGGAAACCCAAAACAGTTGGGTATACCTCCTAATTCAGATCCAAAAGCAATATGGATTGTTTCTAGAATCGGGTCCTTTCTCGAGGAAAAGTTTCTCTCGAAAGAATTGAGTGGGAGGATGGTGGAGACTTGATGAGGTTATTGAACCGTCTCTTCAACTAGTGTGTGACAGGGCACAGGGAGTTGTTCCTGTGGCACCTACACCAATTGAAGTGGAAGCTTATGATATTGATCATGAAACTTCGGATCAAGTCACTCCCAAACCTCGTAGGATGACAAGGATGCATACTACTTCAGAGTGGTACGTAATCCTGTCTTGAAGGTCATGTTGCTAGACAACAATGAACCTACGAGCTATGGAGAAGCGATGGTGGGCCCGGATTCTGATAAATGGCTTGAGGCCATAAAATCCGAGAGAGGATCCATGTATGAAAACAAAGTGTAGACTTTGGCAGAACGGCTCGATGGTCGTAAGGAAAATGAGTACAGATGGATTTCAAAAGGAAGACGGACAATGATGGTAAATGTCACCATTAAGAAAGCTCGACTTGTCGTTAAGATGTTTTCCGACAAGTTCAAGGAGTTGACTACGATGAGATTTTCTCAGTCGTAGCGATGCTAAGAGTCTGTTGGAATTATATTAGCGATTACTGCATTATTTATGAAATCTTGCAGATAGGATGTCAAAACATTGTTTCCTCGACGATTTTAATGAGGAAAGGTTATATGTGATACAACCGGAAGGTTTTGTCAATCCCGAAAGATGCTAATAAGTATGCAAAGCTCCAGCAATCCTTCTAAGGACTGGAGTGAGCATCTCGGAGTTGGAATGTATGCTTTGATGATGATCAAAAATTTTGGGTTTGTACAAAGTTTATGAGAAACTTGTATTTCCAAAGAAGTGAGTGGGAGCACTATAGAATTTCTGATGAGTATATGTTGTTGACATATTGTTGATCAGAAATGATGTAGAATTTCTGGAAAGCATATAGGGTTTTTTTGAAAGTGTTTTTCAATGGAAAGCCTGGATTAAGCTACTTGAACATTGAGCATCAAGATCTATAAGGATAGATCAAAATGCTTAATAATACTTTCAAATGAGCACATACCTTGACATGATCTTGAAGGTGTTCAAGATGGACCAGTCAAAGAAGGAGTTCTTGCCTGAGTTGTAAGGTACGAAGTTAAGACTTAAAGCTCGACCACGGCAGAATAGAGAGAAAGGACGAAGGTCGTCCCCTATGCTTAAGACGTAGGCTCTTCAGTATGCTATGCTGTGTACCGCACCTGAAGTGTGCCTTGCCATGAGTCAGTCAAGGGGTACAAGAGTGATCCAAGAATGGCTCACAGGACAGCGGTCAAAGTTATCCTTAGTAACTAGTGGACTAAGGAATTTTCTCGATTATGGAGGTGGTAAAAGAGTTCGTTGTAAAGGTTACGACGATGCAAGCTTGACACCTATCCGGATAGCTCTGAGTAGAGAGACCGGATACATATAATGGAGCAATAATTTAGAATAGCTCCAAGTAGAACAGTTGTTTGGAATAGCTCCAAATAGAGCGTGGTCGCTGCATCTAGGAGATGACATAGAGATTTGTAAAGCACACACGGATCTGAAAGGTTTAGACCCGTTGACTAAAACCTCTCTCACAAGCAACATGATCAAACATAAAACTCATTGAGTGTTAATCACATAGTGATGTGAACTAGACTACTGACTCTAGTAAACTCTTGGGTATTAGTCACATGGCGATGTGAACTAGATTATTGACTCTAGTGCAAGTGGGAGACTGTTGGAAATATGCCCTAGAGGCAATAATAAAAGTATTATTATTATATTTCCTTGTTCATGATAATTGTCTTTTATTCATGCTATAACTGTATTATCCGGAAATCGTAATACACGTGTGAATACATAGACCACAATATGTCCCTAGTGAGCCTCTAGTTGACTAGCTCGTTGTGATCAACAGATAGTCATGGTTTCCTGGCTATGGACATTGGATGTCGTTGATAACGGGATCACATCATTAGGAAAATGATGTGATGGACAAGACCCAATCCTAAGACTAGCACAAAAGATCGTGTAGTTCATTTGCTAGAGCTTTGCCAATGTCAAGTATCTCTTCCTTCGACCATGAGAGCGTGTAACTCCTGGATACCGTAGGAGTGCTTTGGGTGTATCAAACGTCACAACGTAACTGGGTGACTATAAAGGTGCACTACAGGTATCTCCGAAAGTATCTATTGTTTTATGCGGATCAAGACTGGGATTTGTCACTCCGTGTAAACGGAGAGGTATCTCTGGGCCCACTCGGTAGGACATCATCATATGCGCAATGTGACCAAGGAGTTGATCACGGGATGATGTGTTACGGAACGAGTAAAGTGACTTGCCGGTAACGAGATTGAACAAGGTATTGGATACCGACGATCTAATCTCGGGCAAGTAACATACCGATAGACAAAGGGAATTGAATACGGGATTGATTAAGTCCTTGACATCGTGGTTCATCCGATGAGATCATCATGGAACATGTGGGAGCCATCATGGGTATCCAGATCCCGCTGTTGGTTATTGACCGGAGAACGTCTCGGTCATGTCTACATGTCTCCCGAACCCGTAGGGTCTACACACTTAAGGTTCGATGACGCTAGGGTTATAAAGGAAGTTTGTATGTGGTTACCGAATGTTGTTCGGAGTCCCGGATGAGATCCCGGACGTCACGAGGAGTTCCGGAATGGTCCGGAGGTAAAGATTTATATATGGGAAGTCCTATTTTGGCCACCGGAAAATGTTCGGGATTTTTCGGTATTGTACCGGGAAGGTTCTAGAAGGTTCCGGAGTGGGGCCCACCTGCATGGGGGGACCCACATGGACGTGGGTAGTGGGGGCAAGGCCCCACACCCCTGGTCAAGGCGCACCAATATCCCCCCTTAGAAGGAATAAGATCATATCCCGAAGGGATAAGATCAAGATCCCTAAAAAGGGGGGATAACAATCGGTGGGGAAGGAAATAATGAGATTTCTTTCCTCCCACCTTGGCCAACGCCCCAATGGACTTGGAGGGCAAGAAACCAGCCCCTCCACCCCTATATATAGTGGGGAGGCGCATGGGAGCTATACACGAAGTTCTGGCGCAGCCCTCCCCCTCTCCAACTCCACCTCCTCCTGAGTAGTGCTTGGCGAAGCCCTGCAGGATTGCCACGCTCCTCCATCACCGCCACGCCGTTGTGCTGCTGCTGGATGGAGTCTTCCTCAACCTCTCCCTCTCTCCTTGCTGGATCAAGGCGTGGGAGACGTCACCGGGCTGTACGTGTGTTGAACACGGAGGTGCCGTCCGTTCGGCACTAGGATCATCGGTGATTTGAATCACGACGAGTACGACTCTGTCAACCCCGTTCACTTGAACGCTTCCGCTTAGCGATCTACAAGGGTATGTAGATGCACTCTCTTTCTACTCGTTGCTGGTCTCTCCATAGATAGATCTTGGTGACACGTAGGAAATTTTTGAATTTCTGCTACGTTCCCCAACATGAGTCTGTTTCGAGAATCAATTTCATTCGTGCGGAACTCTTCAGTCTTTCGTCAATTGTTTCAACCGGTGAATTCTCGTCTCGTTCGTCATTCTTCATCTATTTTCCTTTCCGGTGGATTCAATTCAAGTTTTTGAGGTTGATCATATTCTTTTATTTGGATCAAGTGTTTTCCCTGCTCGTTCTCCTCTTGCCAGTTTATCCTTCCGGAGTCATCAAGACATCTCAGGAGATTCGTCTGTCTTCCAATTAATTCGAGGTTGTCACCTCATTCAAAGATTTCAATTGTTCCGGTGTATCTTCTATCTGTTCATCAATCCTTTTCAACGGTGCTTTCTCTTCAGTGGGCCCTAACCCACAGGTCTTTTCCCAGGATCTTACCTGACTCTTCTAATTCCCCCAGAGTTATTCTCAAATTCTTTTCAAGTTTGACGTAAGTATGATTTCATTAGTCAGATGCTTTTCCAAGATCGATTTCAAATCATTTCATTGTTGGCTCAACCTTTCTGCTTTTCTCACCCATCCGGAGTATTTCAGGAGTTGATTTCTGTTTCTTTTCATCGGAGGCCATCGTTCCCGAAGAATTCTTTGTCCTCACATTTCAGCTACCGTTATCCAATTATCCCGGTGCTTCGCTCAATTGTTCTTTAATCAGCTCATGATCTCTTTATTGTTTTGCATCTAAATCCCCTCTTGCTTATTGATTCTTCTAATTCTTCCCGGTGATTCATTCTCTTTCATTAGTCATTTTTGAATTCTCACGGTGGTTCGTTCAAGATTCTCTTCTTTGATTATCATTTCAATTTTATTCGTTCTTTTCAATCCTACCGGTGGTTCATGAAGACTTTCTCAAGTTTTGTGCTATGTTCCCCTTAATCCTTTTTCAACGAGAATAAGTAGTATGAAAAATCCGCTGCTTGTCATCAATTAAATTTGATGAAGGATAAGCATACAATAAATCTTATTCTTATTTCATCCTAGTGAGTAATCCTCTCCTTCGGAGTTTGTTCTTAATGAATAAATTCTAGTTCCAAGTGTTTCATCTTTTCTTTTCCGGAGTTCAATTTCCTCAGCCATTTCGTCGGAACCTCCATCTAAATCATCTCAAGGCTCATCTTATTCGTTCATCCTTCATTCTATCTCATCATCCTTTTGTTACTGGAGTTCTTCATGGTGGTTCTTCATGATTTAATTCATTCTGCAAGAGTTCATCAAGTATCATTCCATCCTCTCAAGTTCATGTTCTAATCATTCCATTTTCAGTCGGAGTGCTTCCTAAATTCTTTCAGTCTAATTCGTTCCTTTTCTCCTTCTAACCACTCCGGTTAGAACGAGTGATTTCATAGTCTATCTGATTCCGTGAGTTTTCGATTCCCGTCATTCTCGTCGTTCCTCTCTTCTTCTCGAGTGCTCTCGATTCTTTGCTTCTTCTCTTCAGTTCTTGTTTCACCTTATCCCTTTTCCTTTCCGTCTCGGTCCTAAGATCTCGGGACGAGATCTCTTGTTAGTGGAGGAGTGTTGTAACGCCCCGGATCCGATGCGCCAGGTGTCTGTCAGTTATTCGCCGTCGTTGCCATGTCGTTGCCATGTCATGTGCTTGCGTGTTGCATTTTATCATGTCATCATGTGCATTTCATTTTGCATACGTGTTAGTCTCATGCATCCGAGCATTTTCCCCGTTGTCCGTTTTGCAATCCGGCGCTCCTATGCCCTCCGGCGTTCCCCTTTCGTCTCTCGTTGTGTGTGGGTATTAAACTTTCTCGGAATGTCCTGAGGATTGCCAAGTGGCCTTGGTATAGCACCGGTAGACCGCCTGTCAAGTTTTGTGCCATTTGGAGGTCGTTTGGTACTCCAACGGTTAACCGCGTAGCCCGATACCTCTCTTTCTCTTTGCAGCCCAACACCCCTTCAAAATTGGCCCCAAACCCATCTAAGTCCCCTCCATGCTCTCGGTCGTTCGATCACGATCGTGTGGGCAAAAACCGCACCTCATTTGGACTCTCCTAGCTCCCTCTATGCCTATATATACACCCCCATTCCAAATTCGCGGATCCTCTCCCCCTTAACCCTAAAAATCCCAGATCCGCCGCCGCCGGACGTGTCCGGAGAGGGCCGGACAACGTCCGCCGCCGCCCGCGCCT
>NC_057813.1:587063407-587116560 GCF_018294505.1 Triticum aestivum | reverse complement strand
GCCGCCCTCGCCTCCGGCCGCCGCGGCCATGGCGCCGGCCGCCCGCCTCCACGTTGTCGGCCCTCCGCCCCGACCTTCGGCCGTGCCCCCCTGCCGGCATCCGGCCAGATCCGGCCCGATCTGGCCCGGAGCTCTCCTCCCCGTGCCTCCCCGGCCACCTCCGGCCCCGTCTCCGGCGAAACTCCGGCGAGCCTCGTCCTCCACGCCAGATCCAGATTCGTTTGAGGTTGATCCCGAAATCCACTAAGTCCCCATAGTTTTTGTCATTTTCATGCCATGTTTGACCTACTGTAACTCTGCATCCGTAGCTCCGTTTTGTGCGTGTAATATGTTAAATTGTTCGTCTCAACGAGTACATAATTTCATTCCATTGCATCATGTTCATTTGAGGTCATCTTGATGCCAGAATCATCATCGTAAAAGTGCTTCGTGATGTTTTCTGCTGTCTGTTATCAGAACGAGCTCTTTTGTCATTTTTGCCATGATTGGTGTGTGCATCCTATGAGGTTGATGTCTACATGTGTTTTGAACTATGCCATGTCTTCTTTACAGGGGTGTATGCCATGTATTTTTGTGATCAATGTGGTGACTAGCACAAGCATGCAAACTAGGCATCGTGATGTTGCTGATTTTAGTCCCTGTTCTGCTGTTATTTTGATGCCATGTAAACTTGATGCTATAGAGAGATCCATGCATATTTTGAGATACTTCAGTAAGGGTGTTTTGAACATGTGGTTGTTTTCTATCCATTCATGCCCTTGGTTGCAATTATGGAGTAGTATAGCATGTCATTTGAGTGCTCTACGTTTGCTTCAAAATGTTTCCTGGCAGATTGTTTACTTGTTATTCAATTTGGCCAAGGTTGCTATAGTTGATCCTTGCATGCTATGGACTTGTTCTTGACTTGGTTTGTTTCAAAAACATGTCTTCTTGATGATGCTATGCTTATATTGTCATGCAATGACTTGTGGTGAGTGAATCGAGCTTGTTAAGTGGTGTTCATGCTGTTACTGTTTTGTTAGGCTGAATCTGTTATTTCGTGATGTTATATAAACATGTTGCTACTAATCATTCTATGCATAATCTGGAGATGTTCTATAAACATATTTTGATCTACATGTCATCCTCTGTCCATTCATGCCCCTGGTAGCATTTATAGGTTGCTGTAGCTTGTTCATATCTTGCTCCAAAGTTGCTTCATAATGTTGCTGCCAGCCTGTTAACATTGAGTTCAGTTGTTACCATGTGTTTTGCTAGTGATCCATGTACCCTATGACCTTGCTATTGCCATGCTTAGCTTCACAAACATGTCTTCTTACTGTTGGGTGCCTTGCCATGCCATGTATTGCTCTGTAGTGAGTTGCACAAGCTCATCTACAAGCCTTCATAATTATGTTTCTGCCATGTTTGAATCTGTATAATAACTTGCCATGTTTACGTGGGTGCCATCATATCTTCTGATCCTTTTTCGCTTATCGTGAGTAAGGGACTTTTGATCTATGCAATTAGTAGATTCCTTCCATGCCTTTGTTTGCCATGATAAGTTCCCGTAACATGTTGTTTGATAGCTCTAAACATTGCATCGTGATGTTATTTTCTGCAAATCCTGAAATTGTGATAACTTGCAATCGTACCATGTGTGTTTGAGCATGTTCTAGTGATTTCTGGAGATAGCTCAGTGTTCATGTTTTGTAATGCTTTACCTGTACATCATGTCCATGCCTTTTGTTCTCATGTTTGGGTGCTGTAGTATATTGGTTTGATGCTTGCAATATGCCTAGTTGCTGTTTTGGACAGATTGTAGCTATAACTTGTTTCATGTGTGTGTGTTGAACCGTTGCTCTGTTTTGAGTGTGCTCTATATGAAACCTGCTTCATTTTGCATATAGTTTCATATTATCATGTTGCATCCTTGTTTTGGAGTGTTTGCTTGATGTTTGTATGCATTTTGCATCAATGCCATGTTTAACTTGTTTTGCTCATATCTTCTAGGCCGTAGCTCCGAACTAAATGAACTTTACATGTAACTTGACTAGAATCTCTGGTAGATCATCTTTGTTCATATTAACTTGCTGTTTAACAACTTGAACATAAGGTTTATTCAGATCTGGACCAATTTCGAAATTTGCATATGAGGACTTACCGGAATTGTTATATGTTGTTCCCGGCCTCATTTAAACTTGCCTTGATGTGTTGTTCTTGTTTGCATCATCTCTTGCCCTAAGTAGCTTCATGTAGATTTTTCATGCATCATGCTTGGTTGTGCATCATGCCTTGTTCATGTGTGGTGTGTTTACCATGTTGTGTGCCTCTTCTTGTTAGTTCCTGTTTCGTTGCGATCGTGAGGATTCGTTCGTCTACGATTGGTTCGGCTTCATCCGTTCGTCTTCTTCATGGACTCGTTCTTCTTCCTTGCGAGATTTCAGCCAAGATGACCGCTACCCTGGATCTCACTACTATCATTGCTATGCTAGTTGCTTCGTTCTATCGCTATGCTGCGCTACCTATCACCTGTTTATCGAGCCATCCCATATTGCCATGAACCTCTAACCTTTGATACCTTTCCTATGCAAACCGTTGATTGGCTATGTTACCGCTTTTGCTCAGCCCCTCTTATAGCGTTGCTAGTTGCAGGTGAAGTTGAAGATTGCTCCATGGTGAACAGGATTTTGGTTGGGATATCACAATATCTCTTATATTATTAATGCATCTATATACTCGGTAAAGGGTGGAAGGCTCGGCCTTTTGCCTAGTGTTTTGTTCCACTCTTGCCGCCCTAGTTTCCGTCATACCGGTGTTATGTTCCCGGATTTTGTGTTCCTTACGCGGTCGGGTGATTTATGGGACCCCCTTGACAGTTCGCTTTGAATAAAACTCCTCCAGCAAGGCCCAACCTTGGTTTTACCATTTGCCTCACCGCCACCTAACCCTTTCCCTTGGGTCGGCCAACCCGAGGGTCATCTTTATTTTAGCCCCCCCGGGCCAGTGCTTGTCTAAGTGTTGGTCCGAACCGAGCGATGTCCGGCGCCCCCTGGGCAACCAGGGTCTATGCCAACCCGACGTCTGGCTCATCCGGTGTGCCCTGAGAACGAGATATGTGCAGCTCCTATCGGGATTTGTCGGCGCAGCAGGCGGCTTTGCTGGTCTTGTTTTACCATTGTCGAAATGTCTTGTAAACCGGGATTCCGAGTCTGATCGGGTCTTCCTGGGAGAAGGTCTATTCCTTCGTTGATCGCGAGAGCTTGTCATGGGCTAAGTTGGGACACCCCTGCAGGGTATAATCTTTCGAAAGCCGTGCCTGCAGTTATAGGCAGATGAGAATTTGTTAATGTCCGGTTGTAAATAACTTGACACCAGATCCAAATTAAAACGCATCAACCGTGTGTGTAGCCGTGATGGTCTCTTCTCGGCGGAGTCCGGGAAGTGAACACGGTTTCTGGGTTATGTTTGACGTAAGTAGGAGTTCAGGATCACTTCTTGATCATTACTAGTTGACGACCGTTCTGCTTGCTCTCTTCTCGCTCTTATTTGCGTATGTTTAGCCACCATATATGCTTAGTCGCTGCTGCAGCCTCACCACTTTACCCCTTCCTTTCCCTTTAAGCTTTGCTAGTCTTGATACCCATGGTAATGGGATTGCTGAGTCCTCGTGGCTCACAGATTACTACAACAACAGTTGCAGGTACAGGTTATGCGATGATCTTGACGCGAGAGCGATGTTTGCTTGTCTTGGAGTTCTTCTTCTGCTTCTTTGATCAGGGGATAGGTTCCAGGTCGGCAGCCTAGGCTAGCAGGGTGGATGTCATTTGAGTTTCTGTTTGTGTTTCATCCGTAGTCGGATGATGCTCTGATGTATTGTGATGTTGTATTCTTGTGGCATTGTATGCCTCTTGTATGTATCCCTACCTTTTATGTAATGTTGATGTAATGATATCCACCTTGCAAAAGTGTTTCAATATGCGGGTCTATCCTTGGTGGGACCATCGAGTTCCTTTTGTAGATGGTCGCATATTGGGCGTGACACCAGTGCCCAGTGCCAGTTCCTGTTTGTTGCATGTTTTATGTTTCGCAGGAAACCCATATCAAACGGAATCCAAACGGGATAAAAACGGACGAAGAATATTTTTGGAATATTTGGGATTTTCTAGAGGAAGAATCAACGCGAAACGGTGTCCGAGGTGGCCACAAGACAGGGGGGTGCGCCCTCCCCCTGGGCGCGCCTGGCACCCTCGTGGGACACCCGTAAGGCGGTTAACACTTTTCTTTTGCCGCAGTAAAGCTAATTTTATGAGAAGAATCTGGGCAAAAGATTCACCCCAATCGGAGTTACGGATCTCCGGATGTAAAAGAAACAGTGAATGGGCAGAATCTGGGAAAGCAGAAACAGAGAGAGACAGAGAGATAGATCCAATCTCGGAGCGGCTCTCGCCCCTCCCAAGCCATGGGAGCCAAGGACCAGAAGGGAAACCCTTCTCCCATCTAGGGAGAAGGTCAAGGAAGAAGAAGAAGAAGGGGGGCTCTCCCCCCTTGCTTCCGGTGGCGCCGGAACGCCGCCAGGGGCCATCATCATCACCACGATCTTCACCAACACCTCCGCCATCTTCACCAACATCTCCATCACCTTCCGCCCTCTATCTACAGCGGTCCACCCTCCCGCAACCTGCTGTACCCTCTACCTGAACATGGTGCTTTATGCTTCATATTATTATCCAATGATGTGTTGCCATCCTATGATGTCTGAGTAGATTTTCATAGTCCTATCGGTGATTGATGAATTGCTATGATTGGTTTAATTTGCTTGTGGTTATGTTGTTGTCCTTTGGTGCCCATCATATGAGCGCGCGCGTGGATCACACCATAGGGTTAGTTGTATGTTGATAGGACTATGTATTGGCGGGCTAGAGTGACAGAAGCTTCAACCTAGCATAGAAATTGATGCATACATGATTGAAGGGGGACCAATATATCTTAATTCCATGGTTGGGTTTTACCTTAATGAACGTTAGTAGTTGTGGATGCTTGCTAATTGTTCCAATCATAAGTGCATAGAATTCCAAGTCAGGGATGACATGCTAGTAGTGGCCTCTCCCACATAAAACTTGCTATCGGTCTAGTAAAGTAGTCAATTGCTTAGGGACAATTTCACAACTCCTACCACCACTTTTCCACACTCGCTATATTTACTTTATTGCATCTTTATCTAAATAGCTCCTACTTTTTATTTACGTGTTATTTATTATCTTGCAAACCTATCCTATCACACCTACAAAGTACCTCTAGTTTCATACTTGTTCTAGGTAAAGCGAACATCAAGCGTGCGTAGAGTCGTATCAGTGGCCGATAGGACTTGACAGAGTATTTGTTCTACCTTTAGCTCCTCATTGGGTTTGACACTCTTACTTATTGAAATAGGCTACAACTATCTCGTATACTTGCGGGTTATCAGTGAGGAAGAGGATGCGGTGGGGGAGAGCGAGACGGTGCGGTGGAGGCAATGGAGGAGAGCGAGACGGTGCCGGTGGGGAAGAGGAAGACGATGTGACAAGGAGGGGATTTGGGGGAAAATGGTAGGGGTTACGCGCCGGGAGGTGGTTCCCCCTCTTTATATGATGGGACATTTTGGCCATGTCCCATGGACATGTGCTACCCCACGACCGCGGTCAGTTGCATGCGCCCACATATACGAATACCACTGTACGGTCGGCATACGAAGCACTACACGGTTAAACGGCCAAAGGTGGGTTCGGCCCTACGCGGCCCCACTCATCAGAGTTAACGGTCAAAGGCATTGACCCGATGGCAGCATCCGTTGTAACCTGTTCTAAGGGTTTCGGGCAAGGGAGTGCGGAAAAGTGAGAAAACATTAAGAGAGTGGGGATGAATGAGTACAACTAATGACCAGGGGCACAGAAATAAAAATCCCTTTATTTATTATTTGTCTTCCTTATGAGTAGCGGTCGGGGACGAGCGATGGTCTTTTCCTACCAACCTATCCCCCTAGGAGCATGCGCATAGTACTTTGTTTCGATGACTAAGAGATTTTTGCAATAAGTATGTGAGTTCTTTATGACTAATGTTGAGTCCGTGGATTACACGCACTCTCATTCTTCCACCATTGCTAGCCTCTCTAGTACCGCGCAATTTTCGCCAGTACCATACACCCACCATATACCTTCCTCAAAACATCCACCATACCTACCTATTATGGCATTTCCATAGTCATTCTAAGATATATTGCCATGCAACTTTCCACCATTTCGTTTATTATGACACGCTTCATCATTGTCATATTGCTTTGCATGATCATGTAGTTGACATCGTATTTGTGGCAAAGCCACCATTCATAATTCTTTCATACATGTCACTCTTGAATCATTGCACATCCCGGTACACCACCGGAGGCATTCATATAGAGTCATATTTTGTTCTAAGTATCGAGTTGTAATTCTTGAGTTGTAAGTAAATAAAAGTGTGACGATCTTCATTATTAGAGCATTGTCCTAGTGAGGAAAGGATGATGGAGACTATGATTCGCCAACAAGTCGGCATGAGACTCTAGACGAAAAATAAAAATAAATAAAATAATAAAAAAAGGAGGCAAAAAAGAGAGAGAGCCCAAAGAAACAAAAAAATGAGAGAAAAAGAGAAAAGGGGCAATGCTACTATCCTTTTCCACACTTGTGCTTCAAAGTAGCACCATTATCTTCATGATAGAGAGTCTCCTATGATGTCACTTCATATGCTAGTGAGAATTTTCCATTATATAACTTGGCTTGTATGTTCCAACGATGGGCTTCCTCAAATGCCCCCGGTCTTCATGAGCAAGCAAGTTGGATGCACACCCGCTTAGTTTCATTTTTGAGCTTTCATACACTTATAGCTCTAGTGCATCCATTGCATGGCAATCCCTATTCACTCACATTGATATCTATTGATGGGCATCTCCATAGCTCATTGATACGCCTAGTTGATGTGAGACTATCTCCTTCTTTTTGTCTTCTCCCCAACCACCATATTCTATTCCACCTATAGTGTTATGTCCATGGCTCATGCTCATGTATTGTGTGAAAGTTGAAAAAGTTTGAGAACATCGAAAGTATAAAACAATTGCTTGGCTTGTCATCGGGGTTGTGCATGATTTGGATATTTTGTGTGATGAAGATGGAGCATAGCCAGGCTATATGATTTTGTAGAGATAGCTTTCTTTGGCCATGCTATTTTGAGAAGACATGATTGCTTTATTAGTATGAGATTGAAGCATTATCATTTTTATGTCAATATTAAACTTTTGTTATGAATCTTATGGATCTGAATATTCTTGCCATAGTAAATAAAAATGACATGGATAAATATGTTAGGTAGCATTCCACATCAAAAATTATGTTTCTATCATTTACCTACTCAAGGACGAGCAGGAATTAAGCTTGGGGATGCGTGATACGTCTCCAACGTATCTATAATTTTTTCTTGTTCCATGCTATTATATTATCCATCTTGGATGTTTTATATGCATTTATATGATATTGTATATGATTTTTGGGACTAACTGATGTCTACTATGCAACTTTATTCTTGTAGACTCATGTCGGGCCTCCAAGCGTAGTGTTTTGTAGGACACTAGCAATTTTCCCTCAAGTGGATGACCTAAGGTTTATCAATCCGTGGGAGGCGTAGGATGAATATATATAGTCTCTCTCAAGCAACCCTGCAATCAAATACAAGAAATCTCTTGTGTCCCCAACACACCCAATACAATGGAAAATTGTATAGGTGCACTAGTTCGGCGAAGAGATGGTGATAAAAGTGTAGTAATGATAGTAGATATAGATTTTTGTAATAAGAAAAATAAAAAATAGCAAGATATAAATTGATAAAACAGAGCACAAACGGTATTACAATGATGGAAAATGAGGCCTAGGGTGCATCAAACAACTTCATGATCATAATATTTAATCCACACAAAGAACTACAAGGAGACCCCAAAGTTTCTATCGGAGAACAGATAATAAAAATGTGCATCAACCCCAAAGTCTCCCGGGGAATCCACAAGTTGACTGCCATAACATACATCAAGTGAATAAATATGATACCCCATTGTCACCTCAAGTATTCATACCGCAAGACATACATCATGTGTTCTTAGATCTGAACATTCAATCCGACAAGACAAAACTTCAAAGGGTAAAGATTCAATTCATCACAACAAGAGTAGAGAGGGGAGAAACATCATATGATCCATCTATGTTAACAAAGCACATGATATATCAAGATCGTGACATCTCAAGATCACGAGAGAGAGAGAGAGATTAAACACATAGCTACTGGTACAAACCCTCAGCCCCGAGGGGAGACTACTCCCTCCTCATCGTGGTGGCCGCCGGGATGATGAAGATGACCACCGGTGATGATCTCCCCCTTCGGCAGGGTGCCGGAACAGGCCCCCGATTGGTTATAGATGGCTACAGAGGCTTGCGGTGGCGGAACTTCCGATCTAGGTTCTCCGCGAGGGTTTTTGGAATATTTGAGAATTTATAGGGCGAAGAGGGGTGCGGGAGGCCACCAAGGTGGGCACAACCCACCGGGGCACGCCTGGGGGCCCAGGCACACCCTGGTGGGTTGTGCCCCCCTTGGGGGACCCCGAGGTGCTGCTCTGGCCCATTGGTAGTCTTCTGATCCATAAAAAATCCACAAAAAGTTTCGGGGCATTTGGAGAACTTTAATTTGCGCACAAAAAACAACACCACGGTAGTTCTGCTGAAAACAGCGCCAGTCCGGGTTAGTTCCATGCAAATCATACCAAAACCATATAAAATAATTATAAACATGGCATCAATACTTCATAAATTATAGATAAGTTGGATATGTATCAGCACCTACAAGCTTAATTCCTACTTGCACTCGAGCAGGTAAATGATAAAATAAATAATTTATGAAGTGTGAATGCTAGGATAGTGCACACGTTTGATCAATGGCAATTTCAATCACTTTTCCTAGCATCATAATAGCAATTCTTTCTTATAAAGCTTCTCACGACCAAGTAGCAATCAATTCACATGTTAACGTCCAAACAATGAATTCTCTTGAAACTCAACAACCTATGATCTAAGTCACCAAGCAATTGCAATTCAACTTATTCAACAGAGTCTAAGTAAGAGCTCCACATACTCAACCATCATATAGTCTTCTATGATTGCTAACACTCACCGTATACACATGAGCAAAACGTTTCAACCGGACACATAGAAAGATAGGGGCTTGTAATTTCTCCTCCCAACGTATTCACCTCAAGGGTGATGTCAACAATAATAACTCATGCTACCCATATCCAACTGGATATATGTGCCTAGATATTTCCTCACCACATGATGCTTGCCAAAAGAGAAAAATAAAAAGGAATAGAGAGAAGAACTTTGACTCTTTGCATAAAAGTAAATACTGAAAAGTAAAAGATAGGCCCTTCGCAGAGGGAAGCAGAGGTTGCCATACACTTATTTGTTTGTATGCTCAACCCCTTAGTGCAAAAGAACGTCACATTATATTTCCCCTTGTGATAGCAACCTTTATTATACAGCCTATCGCTTTTATTCTTCACCATCACAAGGTCATACAATGCTCAATTTTCTCTTGCACTAAATGATCTAACACTTTTAAAAGCAATTTTTATTGCCTTATTTTTGACCGATGACAACTTACTTGAAGGATCTTGCTCAATCCATAGGTAGGTATGGTGGACTCTCAAAACAAGATTTGGGTTTAAGGTTTTTTGGATGCACAAGTCATATCTCTACTTGGTGCAGAACTTTTGGCTAGAAAAGATAAAGGGCAAGCACCACATGTTGAAGGATCTATGACAATAAAACTTCTATGTGAATATGAGCAAACATAAATCATTACATTGTCTTCCTTGTCCAACGGCAACAATTTTGGCATATAATATTTTGATGGGGGCTCACAATCACAAAAGTTCCAAGATAGTGTATTTGCATGTGAAAGTTCCCTTCCTTATAGTAACCATTTAGGAATTGCTTGTATGACCAATATTGTGATTGTCAAGCTTGAAAAGATCTCACTTTCTAAACCCAATGTGAAGCTACCACTAGGCATGATATGAACATACAATTTCGACTTCATGATATTCAATTCATTCAACAATTTACTCATAGGATATAAGTGAAGCACAAGAGTAAATGACAAGCTACTCCAAAAAGATATAAGTGAAGATCATGCGAGTAGCTAGTTAAGTAAATAGGTAACTGATTGTGGGTTCTCTCTTATTTAAAAACTTTCAGATCTAAGTATTTTATTAAAACAACAAGCAAAACAAAATAAAATGGCATTCCAAGAATAGCACAACTCATGTGAAGAAGCAAAAACTTAGGTTCAACCGATACTAACCGATAATTGTTGAAGAAGAAAGGTGGGCTGCCTACCGGGGCATCCCCAAGCTTAAATGATTGAGACTTATTGGAATATTAACTTGGGATGCATTGGGCATCCCCAATCTTGAGCTTTTGTGTCTCCTTAATTCCTTTTATATCACGGTTTCCCTAAATCTTAAAAACTCCATCCACATAAAACTCAACAAGAACTCGTGAGATAAGTTAGTATAAAACAATGCAATAACCTTATCATTCTCTACTGTAGCAAATCACTAAAATTATTATTTAACATTTCCTACTAAATACCTCTGCATATTTAATACTTGTATTCTCAAATAGAATCATTAAACAAGGAAACATATGCAAACAATGCAAACATAACAACAATCTGCCAAAATAGTAAAGTCTGTAAAGAATGCAAGATTCATCATACTTCCCTAACTCCAAAAATTATGAAAAATTACCACACTTTATAAAATTTATTATAGCTTATTATTCAAAAAAATTCAACATTTTATCACATTCTGACTTTTCTCGGGAATTTTTGCAACAGCGATAAAGTTTCTGTTTTGAAACAACAACATGTAGACTTGCAAAATAGGCATGGTAAAGGCTATCCTTGACTTTTTTTATTGAAAATAATGATGTAAAACATTATTCTAAATAACAGCAAGAAAATCCTAACAAAATAAAATGACACTCCAAGTAAAACTCATATCATGTGACGAATGAAAACATAGCTCCAAGTGAGGTTACCGATAATGTTGAAGACGAAAGATGGGATGCCTTCCGGGGCATCCCCAAGCTTAGTTGCTTGGATATTCCTTGAATATTACCTTTGGGTGCCTTGGGAATCCATAAGCTTAGGGTCTTGTCACTCCTTATTCTCCTTATATCGGCATCTCACCCAAAACTTGAAAACTTCAATCACACAAAACTTAACGGAACTTCGTGAGATAGGTTAGTATGATAAAGAGCAAACCATTTCATTTTGGAACTGTCAAAGACAAGATTCATAATTGTTTCCACACAATGCATAATGTAGCATATCATTTCCACAATTTAAATTGAGCAATATAAGCCATTAAAACTAGGAAACAAGCAAACTATGCATTGAAAATAGAATCTATCAAAAACAGAACAGTCTGTAGTAATCTACACTCCAACCATACTTCTGCTACTCCAAAAATTTGACAAATTAGGACATAGTAGAGAAATTGTATATATATCACCTGTAAAAATTTCAGATCACAATCACGTTGCAGTGAATTTTAGAAATTCTTGGACTGGACGCAAAAGTTTGTGTTTTTGCACAGAATCAAGTCAATTATCATCCACACTATCCCAAAGGCTTTACTTGGAACTTTATTGAAACAAAAGCAATAAAACATGATTACTACAGTAGCCTAATCATGTGAACACACTATAACAGTAAGTAAAAGTGTTGGGTTGTCTCCCAACAAGCGCTTTTCTTTAATGCCTTTTAGCTAGGCATGATGAGCTCAATGATGCTCGCATGAAAGATAAAGATTGAAACATAACAAGAGCATCATAAGTTCCTCTCTCATAATAATTTTCAGAGCATCATGAATAAATTCATCCATATAACAATCACATAAAGCATTCTTTTCATGATGCCCAAGCATAGAAGATTTATTACTCTTTATGGCATACATGTCATCATAATAATCACCATAGATAGGAACATTATAGTCATAGTCAATTGAAACCTCTTCCAAAATAGTGGATGTATCACTAAATAAAGTCATGACCTCTCCAAATCCACTTTCATCAATATTTTAATAAGATTCAAAACCCTCCAAAATAGTGGGATCACTACTACTTAGAGTTGACACTCTTCCAAACCCACTTTCATCATTGTAATCATCATAAATAGGAGGCATGCTCTCATCATAATAAATTTTCTTATCGAAAGTAGAAGGAATCAAAGGATCATATTCATTATGCAAAGCATCCCCAAGCTTAGGACAAGCATTATTTTTAGAAAATAAATCTTCAAACATTTCATACTCATCAAACATAGCATCCCCAAGCTTGTGGTTTTGCATATCATCATAATCATTCTTATAAATAGCATGAATGGCACCGATAGTATAGCAAACATTATTACCATATTCTTCCAAGAAAGTGCCAAAAATATTTTCAAGGTCATAAAAGACAAGTATTAGGCATCACAAAATCATACTCAATATCACCATCTTCCATCAACATATTTGATTCACTTTCATGAGGCACAATGGTGATAGGAGCAATATTACTTGGGAGAGTTACCTTTTTACCTCTACTTTTTCTTCTATTCTTTTTCTTCTTCACCACCTCACATGTGGGTTTAATCAATTTTTTCGAGCTTCTTGTTGAAGAGATTGATTGGATAGGAAGCTCCTCCTCGTTACCGGATTCATCATAAGAAACACTAGGAGGGTATTGGGAAATATTTTCCCATTCATTAGTACTCTCTTCATATTCTATTTGTTTTCTTGTCTTTAGATAGTTGGCAATATAAGGATTCTCAATGCAATTTACTGCACAAAACATATAAATTTCCTCTAGATCAAAATCAAGAAATCTCTTAGGGTTATATGAAATATTCTTAGTTATACATTTCATTTCTTCATAACCCAGAAGCAAACTAAGTTCATTATGATGTGCAAGGGTGAAAGGATTGAGATGGACCTATAGGGGGGGTGAATAGGTACAATTACAAATTTTAATTGTTACTTAGCAATTTTAGGCAATAATGCGGAATATGAAGTTGAGCCTAACAATTGCAAGTGTGAAGCTATGATCTAAGCAAGGTAAACAAGTAACTCAAGTAGGAGATTAAGCAAGCACAATATGATAGAAGTAAAGACTAAGAGACAAGTAACCATAAGTAGGGAGTTAGGGTTAGGGATAACCACAACTTCGAGAGACGGGGATGTATGCCGATGTCCACTTCCTTGGAGGGAAGCTACGTCACCATTAAAGAGGTGGGCGTTACCACGAAGGCGCACCAACGCCACGAAGGCTCACCCTATTCTCCTTTTGAGACAACACGACAAACACGTTTCTCAACCACTAGTGGTACACCTTGGGGTGGTCTCCAAACCCTCACAAACCGTCCGGGGGTAATCACAAAGAACGATTCCTCTCCGAATGACTCCTACGTCCTAGGAGTCTCCAATCTCCAAGAGTAACAAGAACGATGGGGAAAAGCTCAAGACTTGCTCAAATCACAAATTCCTTTGGTGCAAAGAAGGGGAAGGAGTGGATCTATCATTTGGGTGGACAACTTCTCTCAAATGCTCTCAAATCCCTTAGGGATCTAAGATTTGGTGTTGGAGTGTGTGAGAGACAGAGTGAAGATGTGTTCTTGAGGATGCTTGAAGTGAATGGTTAGCCCTCTCACGGGATAGGAGAGAGATATTTATAGTATGCCTCAATAAGCAACCGTTGGAGCCCAAAACAGCACAGCAGCGTCGGACGTCCGATGCACAATGGACGATGGAAGGCTTGACAAACACCGGACGTCTGATGTTTTGGCACGGTATAGTTGGTACCGGACGACCAGAGGATCCGGACAACCGATGTTTAGGCTCTATGGAGAAAGTACCGAATGATCAAAGAATATCGGACAACCGAGGGCTCTGCAGACAACGGATGTCTGACAAGGACCGGATGACCGATGTTTTGGCTCTGGATAGGATTTGCCAAACGTCCGGTGCACACCGGACGACCGATGTTTTGGCTGTGTATAGAAGCGGTCGGACGTCCGGTGAGTACCGGTCATCCGACAGAGATGAAGATCAGACACTGACTTTGAAGTAGTTGTTTAAGCAAGACTTTAACAATAACCCATGTTCCCCTCTTAATAGTGCGGGATCCTATACTCAAGAATAAACATAAAGATAGTCTTGTTTCTTCGTTCTTGATGAGGTTAAACATTTCCGAAGTCATAATCCACACACACAATTGATTCGGAGGGGACTAAAACCTAAGATATACTTGACAAACTTTGTTAGTCCACTATGAGTATATTGTCATCAACATCAAAATAATATTTAGGGCATGATTTCACTTTCAATCTCTCCCTTTTTGGTAGTTGATGACAATATACTCATAGCACAAAAGAAATCAAGTTGCTCTATTCTCTAAGACACATTTATTTAAGAGCTCTCCCTCTCAAGCATAATTATTTTAACATTATATGGAGAGCTCTCCCTCACAGAGACAACCAATCTAGAATATATGAGCAAAATATCGCAAGAACCAAATAAAACCATCATCATATAAGTACAACCGCATAATATCATAATATCTCAACATTCATAGAACATAGAAGTTCAATATGTTCAACATCACATCATAAGGCATAGATATAAAGTCACACACCCACTCACGATAAATGGTTCGACATAAGAGCAACATGAATAGAAAGCTAGAACTAGTTCTCCCCCTTGGCAACAACTACCTAAAAAGTGATAGAGAGAACCCTCAGACAATCACATGTCATCATCATCATCATCATTTGGAGCTCCACTCCCACCAGCTTCGTCGAGGAAATCAGCCCACTTAGGCCCCGAAGGAAAACCAAAGTCAGAAGGAGGAGCTGCTAGGAGGCACTCATCCTCACTCACATCAGTAGCCCTAGAGTCACGGAGACGAGACTTCAAGGCATTGATCAAGCGAGTGACAACATCATGGTTGTGTGTGCAGTTGAAGGAGAACGCCTTCATCATGGCAGAGTGAGCCTTGCCGATAAAACAAGCAAAATGGCAAAGGACGCCGAGCGGGCATTAGCAGGATGGGAACTAGCGGTAGACCTACGAGCAGGAGCAGACTTGGAGGAACCTTTTGGAGCAAAATCATTGTCCATGTGAGGAGTAATAATCCACTTCTCATGCACATGGGTGCGGACAAGGGAGAATAGAGCCACACTCTCAATAAGAGCCTGAATGAATGGAGCATGAGGAAAGGTACGCTTATACTGAAAGCTAGCAAGTCGGATTTCATGCCAAAGGAAATGAGGAACATTAATCTTGCCTTTGGGAGACTCATAGATATGAGACATGAGATCAATGCAATAACTGTTGCAAGAACCTTTGTCACCCATCCTAGGATAGATGGTGCGAATGATGCATTGATAGATGATGTAGTAAGGAGATATCCAAATAGAAACATGATTCAGATCCTTCAACTTTTCCTCCTCAGTTAGTTCATCAATTCCCTTTAGAAGATAGCCACATGCCTCAACCCCTTTGGGTTTGTGATTTGGATCATCTTTATGGATCTTGAATCCAGTGTCCGGAAACCCAAGAGCAGCAACAAATTGAGCATAAGTGGCAGTGAGCTCGGTGTAAGAGGTAATCCAGGTGACGGTCTTGTTAGGAGCAAAGAAGCAAGTGGCATAAAACTGACGGATAGCAGCCTGATCAAAATCATGCTAAAAGGCAAACAGAGCAGCAAGACCAGATGACTCAATGAGCTCAATGGCACCCGGATACTTCACGGGATGTTTCCGAATATAATCTAAGTCAATGAAGTGGTGCAGAGATAGACCCTGTGGGAGGACAACAGAGGTGTAGATGTCAGCCTGAACATTTGTGCGAAACCGTTGAACCAGAGAATCTTGAACCACTTCAAATTGATCAACATCACGCCAGAACTTAAGATATGCTGGCTTGGGCACTTTGGTGAAGTCCTTGAGGATATGCCCACGAAGTTGAGGAGCCTTAAGAGGTATGTGGCGACCATTGGCATGCGGCTGATCGGGAGGAGGAGCAGGCATGTGAGAGGCCCAGCGAGAACCACGGGGTGGGACGAAAACGTCACACGCGCACCACACAACTCCTCGTCCTCCATATCTTCTTCATAGTCAAAACCCTCGGAAGAGGAGGACTCCGTGATCACGGGACGTTTTCTAGCACGCTTGCGGGGACACAACTCCTCCTGAGAGTCATCAGATCCACCACGATGGGAGGCTGAAATCAAGAGGAGAGGAACATGTACAACCATAGTGAGCCCCTGACCCGAATGGAGACGGAGATGATGATAATTTGAAACTAAAAAGGACATAATTACCGCGGGCAGAGGTACCCCCGGCATCCTTGTGAGCGGTATGCTTGATTTTCTCCATCGTGGGACGAACCTCACCTGAGAGATTATCCAAGAGAGAAAGGGGATCACAACCGTGTGCACGAAAGAGTGACGGAACCGAGAGAGAGAGAGAGAACCGAGGAACACAACAAGGGAGGAGTACCACATCGGGAGGAGGGGCGACAATATGGAGGAGAGGGTGCATCGAGGAAGCACCCTGCAGGCAACGGCGAGGCCCTCCAGGCAGCGCGGCGGCGGACTCAGTCGTGCGAAGGGGGGGAAAGGGGATAGGGCAACCGTTCAGCCTGACTCCAGAATATATATGTGACCCGCACTATCATCGGACGGCCGACCGTGGTCGGACGTCCGTGCACCGGTGGACGTGCCAGGCGACGGACGACCGGTGAACCACGGACGTCCGAGATGTGGGGGTGATTTTTAGGCTGGTGCAAGATTGCTGCACATCAACCGGACAACCGAGAGAAGTCGGTCGACCGGAAACTGTGAGTCATCGGACGTCCAAGAACCATCAAATGACCGATGTCAAAGGATTTGGCAGATGACACACGCCATATCTAGAGGAACCAAAAACCAGGAATAGGTATATGACAAAATATTATGGACAGTCAGACATGTAAAATACCACATGGTGAGCAACTAGACATGCAAGTTAAGAACCCAAAACATGATTGGACAACCTCTCCTTTTGATGAGAGTTGGTGGCCAATAGGCCACCATGTGTTAGTATAAGTGTCATGATGCCACAAAAATAGTGTCCTTGGGCTCAATAACACGACTCCATCATTTTACAGTACCATAGTTCGAAGAACATGGTAACTTTGAGAGTGCTTGTTTTATTTATGCATTATATGGAGTGAGAGTACTCATGAGTTGAGAGTCTCCCCCTAAATTTATGCCTACATCTAAACAAGACATGATGAAAATGCATGAATGGGTACTAGATTGCACATAATGTTGTCAAGCTCCAAGATACCAAGTTCACGCCTAAGTTGACAAAACCTTGCTTCATCCAATGGCTTGGTGAATATGTCTGCAAGTTGAATATTTGTATCGACATGGTAAATATGAATGTCCCCCTTTTCCACATGATCTCTCAAGAAATTATACCTAATATCAATGTGCTTGGTGCGGGTATGATCTTTGGGATTCTCAGCAATATTGATGGCACTTTCATTATCACACAGAAGAGGTACATGTCTATAGGTGATACCGTAATCCTTCAAAGTTTGCCTCATCCATAGTAACTGGGTTGCACAACTAGCAGTTGTAATGTATTCAGCTTCGGCGGTGGAGAGAGCAACACAATTTTGCTTCTTCAAGGACCAACTTACCAAGGAGCGTCTAGGAAACTGACATGCACCGGAGGTGGACTTTTGTACAACTTTGTCTCCAGCCCAATCCGCATCCGTGTACCCGATGAGATCAAAGTTAGCATCCTTGGGGTACCATAGACCCAACTTTGGGGTTTGAACAAGGTATCTCAGAATATGCTAATTGCCTTATGATGACTTTCCCTAGGGGAAGCTTGAAATCTAGCACACATGCATACACTGAACATGATGTCTGGTCTAGATGCACAAAGATAAAGCAATGAACCAATCATAGAGCGGTAAGTAGATGGGTCGAAAGGAATACCATTTGTGTCTTCAATGAATACAATTTTGGTTGGCATGGGAGTCTTACATGGACTGGCATCAGACATGCCAAACTTCTTTAGAATATCCTTAAGATACTTTGCTTGAGATAATAATATTCCTTCTTGAAATTGTTAAGTGACATCTCAAAGTTCTTGGTCATGGAAGCCGCGAACTTGTTGCAGAAATGAATGTTAGGAGAACAAAAAATGATATCATCTACATAGATTTGGCATAAGGTCAAATCACCCTTGTCCCTCTAATAAAAAGAGTGGGATCGATCACCCCTCTCACAAAACCATCATCAAGTAAAAACTTCTTAAGATGATCATACCAAGCACGAGGTGCTTATTTGAGGCCATACAGAGCATATGAAGTTTATACACATAGTCTTTGTGATCAGGATCAACGAACCCAGGTGGTTGTGATACATATACTTCTTCTTGTAGAGGACCGTTAAGGAAAGCACTCTTCACATCCATTTGATGTAATGTAAAACCATTGAAAGCAGCATAAGAAAGTAAGATGCGAATAGATTCAAGATGGGCAACGGGAGCAAAGGTCTCACCAAAGTCCAAAACTTCAACTTGTGAGTACCCTTGTGCCACTAACCTTGCCTTGTTGCGGATGATTATACCATTCTCATCTTGCTTGTTCTTGAAAATCCATTTTGTTCCAATGACATTGTGTTCTGTAGTTGGCCTCTCGACTAACGACCACACTTGGTTACATTCAAAACTGTTCAACTCTTCTTACATAGCAATGAGCCAATCATTGTCTATCAATGCTTCTTGTACCTTGAGAGGCTCAACACTAGACACAAATGAGAAGTGAGCACAAAAGTTTGTCAATTGTTTACGAGTGACTCTACCTTCCGATATGCCAGTGAGAATTTTATCAACATCAACACGACCGGCCACTCGAGGCATGATGGAGGTTAGGGTTTCACGAGGTTCAACTTCATGTCCATCATCCATGTCCTCAACATATGAATCATTAATGTGTGGTGGAAGATCTTCTTCTTCATATTGCATTTGTTGAGGTTCATTATCAATGATTGCACCTTATTTTTCTTGCCCTTGATGATGAACTTGTTCTTGAATATTATCATGAAGAGGGACTTGAACATCTTCTTGTACTTGGACTACGGGCATTGGTTGAGTAGTAGAGCTTGAGGAGGTATGGGTGTTGGAGTGGTTTGATGATGTGTGAAGCTTCCATTTTCTTCCTCATCATCATGAGGTTCTTGTTCCATTGGAAGAAGTGCACCAACACCCATGGTCAAAATATCTTGAGAAGAATATTCTTCACCTACATCACTTAGATCAACTTGTTCCCCATGGGAGCCATTAAATTCATTAAACACCACGTCACAAGTTTCTAGAACATATCCAGTGGATTTGTTGTAGACTCTATAGGCGTGAGAGTTTTCTTTTGTTGAGGATGAAACATTTGCACCCAAATACACAAAAGTACTTGACATTCGGCTTGTTCCTGGTTAGGAGCTCATATGGAGTCTTTTCCAACATAGTGCGGAGGAAGAGCCGGTTTGATGCATGACATGCAGTGTTGACAGCCTCGGCCCAAAAACTATGTGGCGACTTGTATTCATCCAACATGGACCTTGCCATCTCCACAAGTGTACGGTTCTTCCTTTCGGCTAAACCATTTTGTTGAGGAGTGTATGGAGCAGAATATTGATGCTCAATCCCTTCATCACTAAGAAATTCTTCCAAGGTGTAGTTCTTGAACTGAGAGCCATTATCACTCCTTATTGCCAAGATTTCTTTATCAAACTTGCGTTGTGCTTGCTTGGCAACATTGACAAGCCCATACTTTTTCCACCAAGAAGATCCACATGAAGGAGCTCAAAAGGTCTTGAAGTAGACACGATATTCTTGGGTGGGTGCTTTGATTGATGGTTCTTCCCGACTATGCATGCACTACACATACGATCTTTCTCAAAAGAGACATTGGTTAGTCCAAGGATGTGATTACCCTTTAAGAGATCTTAAAGATTTCTCATGCCGACATGGGCTAGCCGGCGATGCCATAGACACCCCTTGTTGGCCTTGGCCATTAGACAAGTTGCATGGAATGTGCTCTCTTTCGAGAAATCAGCCGTGTAAAGGTTGCCATCCAACTCTCCAGAAAGGCCACTTCGAGAGTATCTCTCTTAAAGACTTTCACATCCGTTAGGGCAAAGAGTGTATCATAACCAACAGAAGCTAATTGGCGAACAGAAAGCAAATGATATTTAAGAGATTTAACAAGCATGCCATTTGCTAGGGACATGTCATTTGTGATAGCCACTTTTCCCAACCTGAGTACCTGTCCTTTTGAACCTCCACCAAACATAATGCTCATAAATGGTTGAATAGCTTCCATGAAATCGTAGAGCAATTTGCTATCCCCGGTCATATGATTGGTACATCCACTACCAGTCACCCATTTTACTCCAGCGGAGAAGGAAACCTACACACAATTATGACTTGGTTAGAGGCACCCATTTTTCAATGGGACCTCTCAAGTTAGTCACAAGGGTCTTAGGGACCCAAACAACATAGAATCAGAATGCATTTCGAGGACCAACAAATTTTGCATAAACTTCTCCATCCTTAGTCTTACGAAGTACATAGGATGTTGGCATGAACTCTTTTGGCTTGTTGAGAGTGGGCATGCCCCTTGTGGACTTCCCACTAACAACCTTACCTTTCTCCTTGTGCCATTCTCGTACAAATGTTTCTTTTAGAGGGGTGGTGCACTTTCGAGAGGACGACTTCTTCTTGCTTGTGCTTGGGTCAAACCCGAGCCCCTCTTTGGCAAACACCTCATTGTGTTGGCTCAACACCTCATTAAGGTTCTTTTGTCCTTAAGCACATGTCATGAGACCTTTCTCAATTTGAGCTTTGAGAAAGCGATTATCCTCAAGAATAGATGCTAGATCACTACTAGAGTTAGTAGTACAAGCATCAACGTTGATAATAGGAGAAGAGTAAGCCTTGGCTAGAGTTTCAAGATAAGTAAGCTTGAGTGTCTCAAAACTCTTTGTGAGAAGGGTGAGCTCTTCTTCCTTATTATTGAGGGACACAGATAGGAGCTCACAGTCCTTAGATAGAGAAGCATGAGACTTCACAAGCTTACCTTTATCATTCATTAACTCTTCACAAGTCCTTAGACTTTTTCAAGGAGGCAAGATCTTTAGCATGAACATCAATGTTTGCACCAATTTTCAAGCATAGTTCATCATTTGTTGCTTCCTCATATTGGACTTTCCGCTCAATGATTTGAATAATGGTTACTCTATTTATTTGAATAATACCTTCAATGGTCTTGCACCTAAAATGAATGGTTTATTGAATCTCGATCGTAGTGATACACATGTTCATGCCAAAAGATATAAGATAGTAATGATATTATCACCTACTTGTGGCACTGCCATTTGAGTCATACTGGTATAAAACGCATGAAGAATCTCTACGTTGATGGATCTTTGGACTCACTCGTTTTTTGAAAAGTTTGAGACATGCGAACCATGTCTATTGGTATATACGCATGAAGAAACTCCATGCAGATGGATCGTTTGGACTCACTTGATTTTGAATCACTTGAGATATGCAAATCATACCACATGGGCAAGATGACTGAAAGGCCTCGTTTTTAGTGAGATGGAACTAGAAAGCAACTTGTTGGAAGTAATACATTTGATGTGTGCAGTCCAATGAGTGCTGAGGCACACTGTCAGCGTTCTGGGAACGGGGGTACCCAGACTTGCCTGCCTGCGGCCTGCGGCGTGGCTCAGGGAGTGGCCCAGTATGGCCCATCTTCATCAACACATGCTCAAGACGCTCACGAGGGGCCGAGCCTCGTGGGGAGGGCGACAAGAAGCTTCCTCGGGCACAACCTTGTCAGACTGGCTCGCGAGGAGGTGGAGAGATCAAGGCAGGGTACCTCACGAGGTGCTCATGACGCAAGCCATGATGATCAAAGCCAGGCGGGCGCAAAGTCCTGGTTTCCTCTTTGGTGCAAAGGGGGCAAGCGTAGGCAAGAGTATCAAGCAAAGGCAACCGTTTCGGTGCAACAAGACCAAGACCAACAGAATAGCAGGATGGAGGTCATCGTGGAGCCCAAGCTAGCGTCACCGTTAGAGTCTTTGGTAGGCGAGGACCGACTTTAGCCAGGATAAGTGTACTAGATGTTCCCCTTCAAAATGGCCAATTGTTGGCGCCCTTCCTTCTCAATATTTGGGAAGTGGGCCAAGGCCTCGCTCTATAAATAGGACTAGCCACCGCAAGAGTAGGGGGCATCTAGGGAGAGAGAGAGGAGGAACAGTTCGAACCTTAGACAGATCCACCCACACAAGAACTCCTCCCCTCGCGAGGCAGTTCTTCCTAGTATTGTTCATCACCGGCCCCTGAGGCAATCTACCACACCACAAACTAGAGTAGGGTATTACACCACAATGGTGGCCCGAACTAGTATAAACCTCGTGTCCCTTGTGTTGTTCTTCGTGTAGTTTAGATCCTTGCGAGGCGACAAGACGTAGGTAGGCAGGAGGTGTGATCTCTGCGCGCACCCCAGAGTTCGAACCTTGAGGGTCTGCTGGAACCCGAAATCTGACATTTGGCGCGCCAGGTAGGGGTGCACCGGAATCCGCCTTCCGCCGCCCTGTGTTTCGCCGCCCGTCGCATCCATGTTAGACGCTCGTCGAGCCCGCGACGAGTGCTGGGCCGCTCTCGCCACTCACGTCAACCAGACGGCCCCCGTCGGCGGATGCCGACGCCGTTCCCCGTCGCCTGCCGTCAATGCCGCCACCGGCCCGACGGGGAACGAGCAGCAGGCGTCGTCCCTACATCCATCGGTGCGGCGAGAAGGCCGCACCGCCACCCCGTTGCTGACTCCAACCGGTTCCTCGTCCCACGCCCGTCGCGCTCCTGCGGACGCGCACGTCGCGCTGCTCCTGGCACGGGAGCTCCTGCACTACCGTCCCGTCGACGATCTCTACGACGAGTGGCTCACCTGCATCATCGAGATCGTTAGTGCCGCTTGGGGCTCCCCTACGCCATCCCTCTCGCTGCATCGCGCCCCGCCCTGCGCGGGCGACGAAGCTCCGGGGGCGCCTCAGCCGCCTCCCCCTCAAGAAGGCGCCTTGGCCCCAAGGCGCGTGGCCCCTAGACGGAACCCACTCCGTCCGGCGCCAGCACAGCAAGAGAAGAGCTACCAAGAGATCCCTCGTCCCCAAGAAGTTGCCCGTGTGCTCCCCGCACCGGCCCGTCACGACCGCGCTCCTGCTCTAGCGTGCCAAGACCCTGTGCTGCTCCTGGCGGCAGCGCACTGAGACTTCCAAGATCGAGCTCTCTGTCACCAAAGGCCTCCCGTGGCCACTGCAGGCTGCCGTGCCTTCACCGCCAAGCTGCGCAATGTGGCCTGGCCGGGAAAGTTCAAGCCAGATCTGCCCCCGCGCTACGATGGCACAGCTGACCCTGTGGAGTTCCTCCAGCTCTATGAGCTGGGCATTGAAGCCGCCAATGGGGATGAGAAGGTCATGGAGAACTGGTTTCCCATGGCGCTCAAGGACGGTGCCCGCACCGTGCTCCTGAACCTGGCTCCTGGCACGATTTCCTCCTGGGACAAGATGCGCACCCGATTCATCGCCAACTTCCAAGGCACCCGCGACCGGCCCCCGGCCATGAGTGACTTGCGCCGCATCAAGCAGCAGCCAGGAGAGACCCCGCAAAAGTTCATCCAGCGTTTCAACAACGCTCGCCTTAAGATCCCCAGGGTGTCTGAGGAGGCCATCATCTCAGCCTTCTCCAACGGCGTGCGTGACGTCAAGATGAAAGAGGAGCTTGCGATCCATGAAGACATGTGCACCTCCCTGGAGTTGTTCAACTTGGCGACCAAGTGCGCCAGGGCAGAGGAAGGACACCTTTCCCTCCTTGAGCTGCCGGCTGCCGACCCAGAAGAGAAGAAGCCCAAGGTCAAGGACGTGAAGCGCAATGGGGCTGCCGTGCTTGCAGCAGAGCCGGACACCAAGCGAGGCAAGGATCAGCCTGAGTCATCCAAGGGCAGCCGGTACTGCGTGTACCACGACCTCCACACCCACAACACCAACGAATGCCAAGAACTCAGGGCCGTGCGGGACGTGCGTGCCGGCTGACGCCTCGAGCGCAATGACCGGGGCTATGGCCGAGGAGGAGGAAGAGGTGGAGGACGATGGGAGGACCATGGCCCTCGCCAAGGGTGGCGTGACCGACCTCACGAGGACCGCTGGCAGGACCAGCCTCGCGAGGGAGGTTGGAGGGATCAGCCTCGCCAGGATCGCCAACAAGGCAACGTGGGCCTCCCTCCTCTGCCACCACAGCCGAGGAGGAATGAAGACCTTCATCAGGACGAGGGGACTGGGGGCTTCCAGGAGCCGCGCGCAATCGCTTGCATCTTGGGCGGCGCTCAGGCCCCAGCCTCTCAGCGCATCTTCAAGTAGTTTGCTTGCGAAGTGAATGCAGTCCTCCCCAAGCCCGAGGCCACACGCCCCCTCAGGTGGTCAGTGTGCGCCATCACGTTCAGCTCAGCGGATCAGCTCAAGTGCGCAGCCACAGCTAGAGTCCTCCCGATGCTTTGTTCCCCAATCATTAGCAATGTGCAAGTCACCAGGACCCTCATCGATGGCGGAGCAGGGCTCAATGTCCTGTCCGTCGAGACATTCAACAATCTCCAAGTACCGTACAATCAGCTTCAGCCAACCAAGCCTTTCTTAGGAGTTACTGATGGTTCCATGGTTCTGATAGGGCAGGTCCGCCTTCCTGTTACCTTCGGGAAGCGCGACAACTACCGCACTGAACTCATTGACTTCGATGTCGCGCACATTCGCCTGCCATACAATGCCATAATCGGGTACCCAGCTTTGGCCAAGTTCATGCCCATGACTCATCATAGCTACAATGTCCTCAAGATGCCAGGAAGCGGTGGAGTCATCACGGTGCCTTGTGAAGAGAGAGATGCTGTGTGTTCTTTGGAGCATGCTTTTCAAGACGCGTCAATTGAAGACCCAGATCACAAGAGCGGAAGGCTTCCCGAGGCAGTCCCTAAGAAGAAGAAGACATCGCTTGGTCCAAACCCTTGGGAGGCAGGCCCCTCAGGGTCTACGCCCCCTTCCTTTTGTCGCATAGGAAGGCGCGCCTGGCGCCCTCCTCAAGCAAGGCTCGGGGGCTCTCTCCTGGAGGGCCATCGACTTTGCTAAGATCACGAGGGAGGCGCTCGGGCACCACTTGGAGGCGTGTTTCAAGGCATGTTTCCCTCAGGAAGGAGCGAGGCAAGGAGGGCCAAACCCTCAGGAGTTCGTCAGCGAGATCATTCAGGAGCTGTAGGAGTCAAGAGTCATGAGTGGCAGCCACCGCTTACCCGTCGTAGCTCCCCATCCGGGCGAGGATGGTGGGCTGCGCATCTGCATCGACATACCAGGGCTCAACCGAGCCGCCTCTCAGGAGCGCCTCCGGCCCTCACGCGTGGGGCGCTGCGAAGGTCCACCCCACAGCTATGTTCGCGTGCCTTATGGCTGCCGTGCGTCAGCGCCTCATGAGGAGCATCCTGGAGGCTCAAGCGGCCAGGCATTCCACAGTCCTGGTAGAGATGGAGATGGTCCACGAGGAGCCGCCAGCGCCTCCGGAGCCTCTCGAGGCTCCTAGGCCTGGGGGCTCGTAAAGATCGGCTTCCACAGTCCACGCCGTCTGCTACTTCGGCATCCCTTCATCTTCAACATCAATAGGTGACATCCTTCGAGATTCATTTTCAGCTGGGAGCGCCCTCAGGGTTGCATCATTCCCAGGCCGCGTGGGTCCGTCCCTGCGGTATGTATCCCTTTTGTTCATGTTTTTAGCTTACTTTACTGGGGCGCCCCTCGGGCTGCATTATCCCCAAGTCGCTCGGGCCGGACCCAGCAATGTTCGCCTTTTTATGCGCCTATCTAAATGGATTTGCTCCTTCATGATTAACGTGCTTGACTTAATCACCCGCTCGATTGACACCAACTGATGGAGCTGCTCCCTAACGGCATGACGCTTGCGCATGGGTCCGTCCCTGCAACATCGACAAACCTGAGTGGTTGAGCTCTGGCTGCGGCAACCCCGCAAGGCGCCACCTCACCAAGCCTTCAGTGCCCTTGTCACCCTTCCAAAGCAAACAACAACTGACTGGCAATTGTAACGGCAAACTCTTGTTCTTCTTGTGATGAGCTCGCATGATCTCTTTAAGGAGCAATGTCAGGCGAGGCTTTCACAACGTCTCCTTCACTCTCGTCCGCGCGAACCGCTTGCACGTTAAAGGGGGGGGGTACCTGAGCATCGCGACTCATGGACTCTTACTGGCTCTCCAGCCCTCACCTCCTGGCCTTGTCCACGGCATCGCGACCTGGCATACCAGCGACGACTGAGCTCGCTCGAGGGCCGGGACCTGAGGACGTAGAGCATGAAGGGGAGTAAAGGTGAGAGTGAAGAGGCACGTGGGGACCTCGCCAGGCAACTCCTCAAACTGCCGATACGCAGGCCTGGCGCCGCGCCTAGGAGTGGCTTCTGACTCCCGAGATAATTCATCCTCCGAAAATACTAGTTATCGCAGCACCGACCTCGCACCTAATGCAGTCCCGTTTTGGCAACGTCGTGCTCCTTTCTCACCGAACGATGGCTTCTTGAGCGCTAAAGGGGACCTCCTGAGCATCGCGACTCAGGGGCTCTTACTGGACCCCGGGCCGCTCACCTCGTGGCCTTGACCACGGCATCGTGACCTGGCATACCATCGACGGCTGAGACTTGCCTTGGGACCGGGACCTGGCGGCGCAGAGCACCAAGCCCTTGCGAGGTTCGAAAGGAAGAACTAAGCTAAGACGGGACGAGCATCTCACACCGCTTCACGACAAGGATCATATTAACAAATGGAACTACAGGCACCTTACAAACCCCCACGGGGTGTGTTCTTGGCTGCTCGCAGGAACAAAAGACGCAAAACCTAAGCAGGTCTAACTACAAGGACCCTGACAGCAGACGCCATCATCAACAGTGGGCTGCGCGAGGCCGGCGCCAACCTCATCCAGATCTGCCATGTCGACTGCCGGGCGTGCTGGCCCTACTCCGGGCACGGCACGAGCTTGGAGGCTCGTAGCTGTCGTTGCTCGTCGCCAAAGTCGGAAGGAGCTCAGAAGAGTCGCCGGACCCTCCGAAGCGCCCGCTGCCATTAGAGGAGCTGCTGGAAGAGTAGGCGATTGTAGGCCTGGTCCCTATCACTCCGGAACTTCGGTCGCTGCCTCTGGGACAACACTCCAGCCGGCGCCCATCTTCGTCGAAGACCTTGAAGAGCATCAAGGAGGCACCATCGTAATCCAGGTGGATCACGAGGGCCCCCTCCGATCGGCAGACCCGGGCGATCTCGCTCCAGCCCCGGGTCATGAAGACCTTACCTGGAGCGACGACCTCGACATCCGCTTCGGTCGCAGGAGTACAACAGTTGGCGTGCTACAGCCAGAGCTTGAGAGGCCCCCTTGGCGGAATCTCGAAGGCGAAGGAGGGAGGAAGGTGAATCCAAGATCGAGGAGGCATGGCGGCGTGAAGCACAAGCTCGCGACAGGAGCCCTCGATGTGAACTCCGGGAGGAACGACGCCCACCGCCGTAATCCGCCGGCGGCGACGGCGCCTCTGGAGGTGCCGCTCGGCGCCTGCGCCTTTAGGACCCTCGATCCGGGCGTACAAGGGCAATGGGAATCCAGGTGGCGGTTGTTCAAACCATGGCCTCGACATGTCCTGCCGAGCACCCCCTTCTCCGCGGCAAGAGACGAGTCGTTTCTTCGGTGGAAGCGGGACAGGACCCTGTCGGGGGGGGGGGCTTCCCCTTCTCTTCGGCTGAAAACCAGCGGATTGGTGCCATTGGCATATGGTGGAGAAAGGGCAAAGAAGGAGACGGAGAGTAGCAGGAAAAGATGGACTGGAAGGGCTCGCACCGTTCCGTACATATAGCCGGAGGAGGCCAACCGCCGGCCTCCCCAATCACATGTAATCATGACTAGTTTTGCATGCAGGACTTGTCAATTCGTGCAGTTGCCGAGGCGTCGTGGGGAAGCAGGGACGCCCACGTCCAATCAACCGACACGCGGCGCCCAAGGCCGCAGGCTATTGGGGCCCACGGCGCTTCGCACTTGCCCCTTCGCTTCTCTATTAAGCCAAGTCCAGGCGCGCCTTGGGCCCGGGGGCTACTGTCGGCGTTCTGGGAATGGGGGTACCTAGACTTGCCTGCCTGCGGCCTGCGGCGTGGCTCAGGGAGTGGCCTAGTACGGCCCATTTTCATCAACATATGCTCAAGACCCTCGCGAGGGGCCGAGCCTCGCGGGGCGGACGACAGGAAGCTTCCTCGGGCACAGCCTCGTCAGGCTGGCTCGTGAGGAGGCGGAGAGATCAAGGCAGGGTACCTCACGAGGTGCTCATGACGCAAGCCATGACGACCGAAGCCAGGAGGGCGTCGTCCTGCGCAGAGTCCTTGTTTCCTCTTTGGTGCAAAGGGGGCAAGCGCAGGCAAGAGTATTAAGCAAAGGCAACCGTTTCAGTGCAACAAGACCAAGACTAGCAGAATGGCAGGATGGAGGTCATCATGGAGCCCAAGCCGGCATCACCGTCAGAGTCTTTGGCAGGCGAGGACCGACTTTAGCCGGGATAAGTGTACTAGATGTTCCCCTTCAAAATGGCCAATTGTTGGCGCCCTTCCTGCTCAATATTTGGGAAGAGGGCCAAGGCCTCGCTCTATAAATAGGACTAGCCACCACAAGAGTAGGGGGCATCTAGGGAGATAGAGAGGAGGAACAGTTCGAACCTTAGCCAGATCCACCCACACAAGAACTCCTCCCCTTGCGAGGCAGTTCTTCCTTGTATTGTTCATCACCAGCCCCTGACACAATCTACCACACCACAAACTAGAGTAGGGTATTACACCACAATGGTGGCCCGAACTAGTATAAACCTCGTGTCCCTTGTGTTGTTCTTCGTGTAGTTTAGATCCTTGCGAGGCGACGAGACGTAGGTAGGCAGGAGGTGTGATCTCCGTGCGCACCCCAGAGTTCGAACCTTGAGGGTCTGCCGGAACCCGAAATCCGACACACGCAGTGGAGACCGTTATGCCCTTACTTCACAGATGATTTGGGTAGATGCTAAGTCTATTTACTTGTCGAAACACAGGTCTGAATTATTGAAAGGTTCAAGTAATTTTAGAGTGAAGTTGAAGATCTTCATGACAAGATGATAAAATGTCTATGATATGATCATGAAGATGAATATCTAAGTTACAAGTTTGGTATACAATTGAGACATTGTGGAAATTGTTTCACAACTAATACTGCCTAGAACACCATAGTGTGATGGTGTGTCCGAACATCATAACTGCACCCTATTGGATATGGTGCATACCATGATGTCTCTTATCGAATTACCACTATCGTTTATGGGTTAGACATTAGAGACAACCACATTCACTTTAATAGGGCACCACATAATTCCGTTGAGATGACACTGTATGAACTATGGTTTAGAGAAACCTAAGCTGTCGTTTCTTAAAAGTTTGGGGCTACGACGCTTATGTGAAAAAGTTTTAGCCTGATAAGCTCGAACCCAAAGCGGATAAATGCATCTTCATAGGACACACAAAACAGTTGGGTATACCTCCTATTTCAGATCCGGAAGCAAAAGTGATTGTTTCTAGAAACAGGTCCTTTCTCGAGGAAAAGTTTCTCTTGAAAGAATTGAGTGGGAGGATGGTGGAGACTTGATGAACCATCACTTCAACCAGTGTGTAGCAGGGCACAGGAAGTTGTTCCTGTGGCGCCTACACCAATTGAAGTGGAAGCTGATGATATTGATCATGAAACTTCGGATCAAAGCACTACCAAACCTCGTAGGTCAACAAGGACGCATACTACTTCAGAGTGGTACAATAATCCTGTCTTGGAGGTCATGTTGCTAAACAACAATGAACCTACAAGCTATGGAGAAGCGATGGTGGGCCCGTGTTCCGACGAATGGCTCGAGGCCATAAAATCCGAGAGAGGATCCATGTATGAAAACAAAGTATAGACTTTGGAAGAACTACTTGATGGTCGTAAGGCTGTTGGGTACAGATGGATTTTAAAAGGAAGACGGACAATGATGGTAAGTGTCACCATTAAGAAAGCTCGACTTGTCGCTAGGATGTTTTCTGACAAGTTCAAGGAGTTGACTGTGATGATACTTTCTCACTCGTAGCGATGCTAAGAGTCTGTTGGAATTATATTAGCAGTTACTACATTATTTATGAAATCTTGCAGATGGGATGTCAAAACATTGTTTCCTCAATGATTTTTCTTGAGGAAAGGTTGTATGTGATACAACCAGAAGGTTTTGTCAATCCTAAAAGATGCTAACAAGTATGCAAAGCTCCAGCGATCCTTCTAAGGACTGGTGTAAGCATCTCGGAGTTGGATATACACTTTGATGAGATGATCAAAGATTTTGGGTTTATACAAAGTCTATGAGAAACTTGTATTTCCAAAGAAGTGAGTGGGAGCACTATAGAATTTCTCATGAGTATATGTTGTTGACATATTCTTGATCGGAAATGATGTAGAATTTCTAGAAAGCATATAGGGTTGTTTGAAAGATGTTTTTCAATGGAAAACCTGGATTAAGCTACTTGAACATTGAGCATCAAGATCTATAAGGATAGATCAAAATCGCTCGATAGTACTTTCAAATGAATACATACCGTGAAAAGATTTTGAAGGATCGGCAAAGAAGGAGTTCTTGGCTGTGTTATAAGGTGTGAGTATTGAGTAAGACTCAGGACCTACCATGGCAGAAGAGAGAGAAAGAACGAAGGTCATCCCCTATGCTTTAGGTGTAGGCTCTACAGTATGCTGTGCTATGTACCGCACCTGAAGTGTGCCTTGCCATGAGTCAGACAAGGGGTACAAGAGTGATCCAGGAATGGATCACTGGATAACGGTCAAAGTTATCCTTAGTAGACTAAGGATTTTTCTCAATTATGGAGGTGGTAAAAGAGTTTGTCGTAAAGGGTTACGTCGATGCAAACTTTAACACTAATACGGATGACTCTGAGTAGTAAACTGGATTCGTATAGTCGAGCAGTTATTTGGAATAGTTCCAAATAGCACATGGTAGCTGCATCTACAAGATCACGTAGAGATTTGTAAAGCACACACGGATCTAAAAAGTTCAGACCCGTTGACTAATAACCTCTCTCACAAGCGAGATATGATCAAACCCCATGGGTGTTGGATTCATTACAATCACATAGTGATGTGAACTAGATTATTGACTCTAGTGCAAGTTGGAGACTCTTGGAAATATGCCCTAGAGGCAATTATAAAATGGTTATTATTATATTTCCTTGTTCATGATAATTGTCTATTGTTCATGCTATAATTGTATTGTAATACATGTGTGAATACATAGACCACAACATGTCCCTAGTGAGCCTCTACTTGACTACCTTGTTGATCAATAGATGTTTATGGTTTCCTGACCATGAACATTGGATGTCATTGATAATGGGATCACATCATTAGGAGAATGATGTGGTGGACAAGACCCAATCCTAAGCATAGCACAAGATCGTGTAGTTTGTTTGCTAGAGCTTTTCTAATGCCAAGTATTTCCTTAGACCATGAGATTGTGCAACTCCCGGATACCATAGCAATGCTTTGGGTGTACCAAAAGTCACAACGTAACTGGGTGTCTATAAAGGTGCACTACAGGTATCTCCAAAAGTGTTTGTTGGGTTGGCATGAATCAAGACTGGGATTTGTCACTCCGTATGACGGAGAGGTATCTCTGGGGCCACTCGGTAATGCATCATCACAATGAGCTCAATGTGACTAATGAGTTAGCCACGGGATCATGCATTACGGAACGAGTAAAGAGACTTGCCGGTAATGAGATTGAACAAGGTATAGGGATACCGACGATCGAATCTCGGGCAAGTAACATACCGATAGACAAAGGGAATTGAATACGAGATTGATTGAATCCCCGACATTGTGGATCATCCGATGAGATCATCGTGGAACATGTGGGAGCCAATATGGGTATCCAGGTCCCGCTATTGGTTATTAGCCAAAGATATGTCTCGGCCATGTTTGCATGGTTCCTGAACCCGTAGGGTCTACCCACTTAAGGTTCGGTGACGCTAGAGTTGTTATGGGAAATAGTATGTGTTACCGAAGGTTGTTAGGAGTCCCGGATGAGATCCCGGACATGACAAGGAACTCCAGAATGGTTCGTAGGTGAAGATCGATATATTGGACAAAGGGTATTGGAGTCCAGAATTGTTACGAGGGTACCGGGTGACGACCAACGTGTCCGAAAGGGGTTTCGGAGGCCCCGACAGGCGTTGGGGGGCCTTATGGGCCAAGGGGAGGGGGCACATCAGACCACTAAGGGCCTGAGCGCCCCTCCCACACCATCTCATGTAACCAGGAGAGGTGGGGGCGCCTCCCCAAGGGCAGCCACCCCTCCCGGCTTGGGGGTCAAGTTTCCTAGGGGTGGGGGTGCCCAAACCCATCTATGGTTTCCCCTGTGGCCGCCGCCCCTCCCCTAGGGAAACCCTAGGGCATCTCCTCCTCCCCCCTTCCCCCTATATACAGTGAGGGAGAGAGAGGGCAGTCGCACCCCTTCCCTTTGCGGAGCCCCTCCCTCCTCCAACACCTCGTCCTCCTCCGTCGTGCTTGGCGAAGCCCTGCAAGAGAACCACAAGCTCCACCACCACGTGGTCGTGCCGCTAGAGCTCTCCCTCAACTTCTCCTCTCCCCTTTCTGGATCAAGAAGGAGGAGACGTCCCCGGGCTGTACGTGTGTTGAATGCAGAGGCGCCGTCCATTTGGCGCTAGGCCGGATCTTCTGCGATTTCAATCGCCGCGAGTACGACTCCATCAACCGCGTTCTTGTAACACTTCCGCTTAGCGATCTTCAAGGGTATGAAGATGCACTCCCTTCTCTCTCTCTCATTGCTAGCATCTCCTAGACCGATCTTGGTGACACGTAAGAAAATTTTGAATTATTACTACTTTCCCCAACAAAGAGGGGGTGCGGGAGGCCACCGAGGTGGGCATAACCCACCAGGGCATGCTTGGGGGCCCAGGCGTGCCCTGGTGGGTTGTGCCCCCCTCGGGGCACCCCCCAGGTGCTGTTATGGCCCATTGGTAGTCTTCTCATCCATAAAAAAATCCATAAAAAGTTTCACGATGTATGGGGAACTTTCATTTCTGCACAAAAAACAACACCATACTAGTTCTGCTGAAAACTGCGTCAGTCCGGGTTAGTTCCATGCAAATCTACCAAAACCATATAAAATTATTGTAAACATGTCATGAATACTTTATAAATTATAGATACGTTGGAGACGTATCACTAACCTATTAACCTACAACCCAGTGCAAGTTTCTGTTTTTACCTTGTTTTTGAGTATTACAGAAAAGGAATACCAAACGGAGTCCAAATGAACTGAAAATTTATGGTGATCTTTTATGGACCAGAAGAAGCCCCCGAAGCAAAAGAGTTGGGCCAGAAGAGCCAGAGGCCTCCACAAGGGTGGAGGGTGCCTGTTGGGAATATAACTATTAGGTATGACCCGCCCAGGAGGGGACGGGTTATACCTATGGCGATGCTTAATATGAAGCCAAAGACGATACTTGAAGATGGCGGTTCAGTTAAGGGCCCAAGGCCCAAAGGCGGCTTAAGGCCCGTAGAGATAAACCGTAGTGTATGTATGACTTGTATTGTAAGGCAAGAATAGATAGTCACTGAGCCGGACACTGTTTATGAGCCGGCCGAGACTCCATGAGCCGCTAGGCGTCGACTTGTGTATATAAAGGGATGACCCGGCGGCGGTTCAGGACAGGTAACAACAGATTGAAAGTTAGATAAAGCGGATTCGCTCCCTGGTAATCGAGACATAAGCAATACCACCTCAAACTGGATTAGGCCTTTACCTTCACCGCAAGGGGCCGAACCAGTATAAACTCCCGTGTCCTTTGTCCCATTTAACCCCTTTAAACTTCCTAGTTGTGATGGCTCCACGACTAAGTCCTTTTGCTAGGACATATGCCATGACCTTTCCACGACCGTTGGCTCCCACCGTGGGGCCAGCGCATGGTGGATTTGAGTTCTTAAAGGGCAACTTAGAAGGGCTCAAGGGATACGCTGTGGGCCGGATGACGAAGAGTAATCGTGGCAAGCTCTACATCGACGACGCGGGCTGGGGCCCCGACGTCGGCTCAATTGAGTACGGGTACCGGGTCCCCTTTGGCGGAATGCACATCTTCATCGGCAAGATCGGCGAGCCGGGCCCTGAGCTAGACATCTGTGCCGACATCGTCGAGATGGCTCAGCATGCGAGACCCGCCCGAGCTCAGCCCGCCATGAAGCGTGCCTTCATGGGATGTGTCCACGGAGCGGAATTTGATGAAGGATCTATGTCTGGCGGTGTGATGACCATCTACTCTGATGGCGAGTCATCCATGGGTGACACGGGTTCGTTGTATCAACTGCAAGATGGCAAGCTTCGGTGCTATTTCGATGGCAACAGTATTCCTGACCCCTATCAGCCGCCAACCAGAGTCGGGATCTTCATGGTCGGCACGCAACCTGGGCAAAACTCTACGGCTGCAGCGGCAATGATTTCCGGGTCAGTGGTGATGACGACAGCCGGGGCAGGAGGCCCAGCGCGCCCGCCGGCTCAAGTGTTGACGGCTTTACTGGATAAGTTGACAGCTCTATTAACCGCCATGGTCAGCCCAGTGAATCAAGCTCAGCATGATGCAGAGGTGGAAAAGTTACGTGATGAGATAGCTCTAGCCAAGGAAGACCTGACAGCGGAGGATGTCAGGATAGCCGCGGAGCGGGCAACTTTGGATGCTCAGGCCCAGCGGATTTAGTCGGAGGCTTTTTAGCTTAGATGGATAAGAACGCGTCAAATGAGATCATGAGGAGAAGGCACCAGTCCTGTCTGCCTACGGTTTATGAGCCTAGAAACCTTTCCCGCATGCCCGGTGCAGGGCCCAGTAACCCGCCGGCGATAGACCGGGCTGCGGCGCCCGGTGTTGGGATGCCGGTTCAACCGCGCCCTCGTCTGAATACTGCTCCACCTCACCATGTACCAACACCACCGGGTCATTATTCTAATCCTTTGGAGAACATGATCGCTGCGGCGGCAGGATTGGCGGCTCTCCCAATGGATGGCTGAGGCATATTCTTACAGTCGAGATATTCTTACAGTCGAGATAGGATCTATTCAACCCCATGATCGCTGAGGCTCCAGTCCTGTCTGCCTACGGTTTATGAGACATGAGCGGCTCTCCCATGATCGCTGAGGCATATTCTTACAGTCGAGATAGGATCCATTCAACCCCTCACCCAAGCCGGAGCCGGAGTTATAGCAGGCACATGGACTCACCAGCTGTGTCAAGCAATGCCCAACGTTGCATTCAGCGGCATGGGCACGACCCAGCGTGTGATGGAGCGCTTAACTTGGTTGATCAGGCAGCTCAGCAGACGGCTCACCAGCCTCTTCCGGTTTATCCCACGACTTCATTTGAGGCAGGTGTGACTTCTAGATCTACTTGTGTACCCTGTTTGGTGCCGGCTCTGCGTAATGAGCGATTGCCCAAGGATTTCAAAGGACCTCGAAAGGTGCCTAATTACACAGCTGACTTACCCCCTGAGGCATGGATTGAAAGTTATGACATGGCCATGGAGTTATTGGAAGTCAGTGATGCTGCGTGTGCCAAGTACTTCACCATGATGCTGGATGGGACGGCCCGTACTTGGTTAAAGGGGCTGCCGGCTAATTCCATCGGTTCATGGGTGGAGTTAATGGCCCGTTTTATCCAGAACTTTAAGGACACATGCAAGTAGCCCATGTCGATTGTGGACTTGACTAATTGCAAGCAGGAGGAAGTTGAATCAATGACCCATTGGGTGCGCCGGGTCAAGGTTATCATACATTCATCTGATAACATGAACACCGGCACTGCGATCTTGATGTTGGAGAAAAATTGCCGTTTTTTGCCTCTTACACCGGGTGTTCATGCAACCCATTCTGTGGAGTAGAGAGGATCACCCTCCCCGGGTTGACAATCCGGGTCACTTGGCTTTGGTGGTGGTTCCCCAAGTTGGTGGATACAAATTCACTAAGGTGCTCATGGACGGAGGCAGTAGCATCAACATCCTTTATTATGAGGCTTTCTGTCGCATGGGGTTAACTGATAAAAATCTTAAGACATCCAACACTGTTTTCAATGGAGTGGTGCATGGTAAGTTGGTGTATCCGGTGGGCAAGATTGAGCTGGAGGTGGCTTTTGGGGATGAGCATGATTCTAGGGCTGAGAAGTTAACTTTTGAAGTGGTCAAAATCAGAAGCCCGTACCACACTCTATTTGGACGGACGGCTTATGCCAAGTTCATGGCCCGGCCGTGTTATGTTTATCTGCAGCTCAAGATTCCGGGTTATAAGGGAACCATCACAGTGCATGGGAGCCGAAAGATAGCCCTGGAATGTGAGGAAGGCGATGCTGCGTATGCTGAGACTGTTTGTGCAATAGAGGAATTGAAGTTTTACAAGGACAATGTTGACCCGGCGGATATGACGTCTTTGAAAAATCCAACTATAGAGCATGATCCGGTGTTGAAGTTTAAGTCGGCTGATGACACCAAGCTAGTTGATTTTGTTCCTCGCGACTCATCCAAGCAGTTCAGTATCAGTGCTAATTTGGACCCAAAATAGGAAAGCGCGCTCATCGAGTTCATCCGTGAGAACCGGGACATCTTTGCATGGAAACCTTCTGACATGCCGGGTGTACCGAGAGAAATCACTGAGCACATCTCAATATTGATACGAAATTTAAGCCGGTCAAGCAATTCCTTCAGCGGTTCAACAAGGAGTGGCATAAGGCCATTGGTGAAGAAGGGCCCAGCTATTAGCGCCTGGGTTCATTGTTGAAGTTTTTCATCCAGAGTGGTTGGCTAACCCAGTGCTCGTGCTTAAGAAGAACGTCACTTGGCGCATGTGTGTGGATTACACGGACTTAAACAAAGCTTGTCCGGATGATCCATTCGCTCTCCCTCGTATTGATCAAATCATTGATGCTACGGCGGGTTGTGAGCGTTTGAGTTTTTGGATGCTTATTCTGGTTATCATCAGATCAAGATGGCAGTTAAGGACCAGGAGAAGACAACTTTCATTACTCCCTTTGGAGCCTTCTGCTATGTGTCTATGCCCTTTGGGCTCAAGAGGGCTGAGGCGACTTACCAGCAATGTGTGCAGAATTGTCTTCACAGTCAGATTGGGCGCAATGTTCATGCTTATGTGGACGACATTGTGGTGAAATCCAGAGAGAAGGAAACTCTGATAGATGATTTGAAAGAAACCTTTCATAATCTCCGGGTCTACAAGATGATTCTTAACCCGGCCAAGTATGTTTTTGTTGTGCCAGCAGTCAAGCTTTTGGGTTTTCTGGTTTCTAACAGAGGCATTGAGGCTAACCCGGAGAAGATCAAGGCCATCACCTCCCTGGCGAACCGGCGTGTATCAATGATGTTCAGCGTCTGGCGGGTCGTATTGCTGCCTTAAGCCGGTTCATAAGCCGGTTGAGTGAGAAGGCTATACCACTGTATCAGATGTTGAAGAAAACAGATAACTTCCTCTGGAGTAATGTTGCTAACGACGCGTTTGAGGACTTGAAGAGGCAGCTAGCTGAGCCGCCAGTTCTTGCTGCTCCCATTGATAAGGAGCCATTATTGTTATATGTGGCTGCTAACACCCGTGCTATCAGTGTGGCCATTGTGGTGGAGTGCAAGGAGGCTGGCAAGGAATATCCGGTTCAACGCCCGGTTTACTACATCAGTGAAGTGCTTATTGAGTCCAAGAAGAGATATCCACATTGGCAGAAGCTCGTTTATGGGGTGTTCATGGCCAGCCGGAAGCTTAAGAAGTATTTTCCGGGTCACCCCATCACTGTGGTTAGTTCTGTTCCATTAGGAGATATTATTCAAAACAGAGAAGCCACAAGACAAGTCGCCAAGTGGGCCATTGAACTGGGGCCTCATGGTTTGAAGTATGTTCCTCGCACTGCTATCAAGTCTCAAGCACCGGTGGATTTTATCAATGACTGGACGGAGCTGCAGATGCCTGAAGAAAAGCCGGATAACACATATTGGACTATTCACTTTGATGGGTCCAGGCAGTTGGAAGGCTCGGGGGCTGGAGTTGTCTTGGCTTCCCCTCTAGGTGACAAGTTTTGTTATGTCCTAAGGTTGATGTTTCCCTGTACTAACAATGTAGCTGAGTATGAAGCCTTGCTCCATCGTCTTCGGATGGCTAAGGAGATGAACTTAAGACGGGTGAGATGGTTCAGCGACTCAGACTTGGTGGCTCAACAGGTCTCAGGCAAATGGTATTCTAAGGATCCCCTCATGGAGGCTTACCACCGTGAAGTTGATGCTATTGCTGGGCACTTCAAGGGTTATCAAGTGGAGCGCATTGATCGCAGAAAGAATGAGGCGGTTGATGCTTTAAGATGGTTGGGATCTCAGCGGAAGCCGGTGCCACCTAACACTTTCTTGGATATTCTGCATAATCCTTCTGTCAAATTGCCTACAGAGGAAGATCTTGCTGTCCCTGACCCGGAAGCACAGTTGGTGGCGGCTCTTCATGTTATCCCAGATTGGACAGTACCATATTTGGCTTATATGACCCGGGGCGAGTTACCTGAGGATGAAACTTTGGCCAGGCAGATAACCCGGCGGTCTAAGTCAATGGCAATTGCCAATGGTGAGTTACATCATCGTAGTGTCACAGGGGGGGGGGGCGTTTCAGCGTTGTGTCTCTCCTGAGGAGGGTCAAGAGATTCTTCGTGAGATTCATGAAGGAGATTGTGGTCATCATGCTGGGTCAAAGTCCCTTGTGGCCAAAGCTTTTCATCATGGATTTTATTAGCTGACGGCTCACGCTGATGCAGAGGATCTGGTTAGTAAATGTGATGGCCGCCAGAAATTTTCACGACGAGCTCATGTGCCAGCTCAAGAATTGAGGATGATTCCAATTACTTGGCCGTTTGCAGTCTGGGGGCTTGACATGGTTGGGCCTTTTAAAAGGTCCAAGGATAAAATGACCCACCTCTTGGTGGCGGTTGATAAATTCACAAAGTGGGTTGAAGCAGAGCCGGTCAGTAAGTCCGACGCGGCAACGATGGTTCAATTCATTAAAAAGGTGATTTTCCGTTTTGGCTTTCACCACAGCATCATAACTGATAATGGCACTAACTTGTCCAAAGGTGCTATGAAAGAGTTTTGTCAATGTGAGCATATTCGTCTTGATGTATCATCAGTAGCTCACCCTCAATCCAATGGTCAAGCTGAAAGAGACAACCAGGAGATTTTGAGAGGCATCAAGCCCCAGCTTATGGTTCCTTTGCCACGGACACCGAGTTGTTGGGTGGAAGAGTTACCTTCAGTACTATGGAGTATCAATCTACCACTACTAGGGAAAAGCCTATACACAGAAATTTAGCAACAGCGCGGGTCAAAAAAGAGTGCTAGTGCTAGATAGTAGTAGCGATTGAGGAAAAACCGTGCTACAGATACACCCTTAGCAGCATCACGTGTAGTGCCAAAAGCGCTACTACTAATATTCCCGCTGGTAGAATGATAGGATACACATAGCAGTAGCGGGCTTGGAAGAAGCGCGCTACCGCTAGGGTATAAGTAGTAGCGTGTTTCCTACGAAGAGCGCTACTACTAATGGAAATAAAATAAGATGAAAAACAAATATAAAAGTAAATGAAAATGAAAGAAATAGAAAAAGGAGAAAGAAAAAAAATAAAATGTAAAGCATAATAATTGAAAAAGCAAAAAAACGGAGGAAGGCATAGCAGTAGCGTGTGTTTGTAAGAGGCGCTATAGCTAACATAGATGCAGCGCGTGTCCTAGACCCCCGCTACAGAAACAGAAAAGGAAATAAAAAATGCAAGAAAATTACATAGCTATAATAGCAGCGCGTTTTGTGAAAACCGATGTAGCTATCTTAGCTATAGCGCGTTTTGCGAAACTCGCTACCGCTAAATTTGACTTGACCAAAAAACCGTTTCCCCCCGGCCACCACTTCTCCCCCAAATCCCTCGAACCACCCCGTCGCTATCTCCCCGATTCGCCGTCGCCCCACTTCGCCGCCGTCTCCTGCCGACGTCGACGCCACCAGAGCCATGCGCCGTCGACGCCACCGGAGCCGCCCCCAACGCCACGGAGCCGCGCGGCCTCATCAACGCCACCGGAGCCACCGTCGACGCCACCGGATCCTCCCTCGCCACAACTGCCTCCCTCGCCGTCACCGGAGACGCCCCTGCCTCCCTCGTCAGCACTGCCTTCCTCGCCACCTCTGCCTCCCTCGCCACCACCGGAGCCATCCTCTGTAAGCCCCCACCCCTCCTCTCTCTCTCTCATGCATAGGTTAGCTAGTTTAATTAGCTTAATTATCTAGGTTAGGGCAAAAATTTAGTTAGGGCTTTGACAGAGAAGTAGTTAGGTTAACTAGTTTAATTAGGTTAATTATCTAGGTTAGTGCAAAAATTAGTTAGGGCTTTGACAGAGAACTAGTCAGGTTAACTAGTTTAATTAGGTTAATTATCTAGGTTAATTAGTGCAACAATTTATTTAGGGCTTTGATACAGAACTAGCTGCGCTAACTTGTTTAATTAGGTTAATTATGTAGGTAAACTAGATTAACCAACTAGGTTAAATAGGTAGGTTAATTAGGTTCATTGGATTAACAAGCTAGGTTAAGTAGGTTGGCTAGGTTAGAGGAAAATGTTATTTTAGAGCATTAGGTCAGAAGGGTTAGAGAAATGGAGTTCCTTTGCAATTTAATTGGGTTATGTCCTAGGCAGAGAAGGGTTAGAGATAATAATGTGTGTTTGTGTGAGAGAGAGAAATAGCTAGATCAACATAATTTGGGTTTTGTCCTAGGCAGAGAAGTGTTTAGTGAAGGAAAAGAATTTAGGCAAATTTTATTTTAAAGATGATCCCTTCCTAGACTTTTATTGTTGATTATATCTTTTCATTGAAGTGGTCATGTTATATCTTTTCATTGAAGTGTTTCGATTGTGCCCAAGTGGCTTTGTTGTTTCCAGGGAATGATGCTGAGTGGCCTATGTTTTGCCCAAATGTTGATTCATTTCTGTTCCAGCAAATTTCAGGTTCTCGATTTGTCCACTTTTTAGCAATGGTCATGCCGAAATTTTCCGTGAATTTCGGTATGACTTGTGCTACAAACTAGGACATATCGAGTGCCCGGGATTTGCTGCACCAGGAAGGAGTCAACATTCCTGCAAAACAATAGGCCTTTTTTATGTCATTATTCATTTTATAAGGTCTAGAATTAATTGACTAGATTTAATCATAGGAAACATGGGTAGCAACGATGAAGGACATGGTTCTGGTGATTGCGTCGACGCCTACCGGGCGGCAGACGAATTTTTTAGCCTTACCGACGATCAACCGATGTTGTTGCTGGGCCCACCAGTGGCATCGAGGACTGAGACCGACACGCAGACCGGTGCTGAGACTGAGACTGGCGCTGAGACTCAGACCGGGATCAGGACCGGCGCTGAGACTGAGAACGGTGCTGCCTCGGGGAGCGGAGCCGGTGTAGAACCGAAAGCAAAGAGGCAACGGCTTCCTAACAAACTCAGGACTACTAGGCTGGTGGTCATGGAGGTGGACGACGGCATTTTTGAGCCAAAGGAGCCCGAGGAAGCTCGCTCGTGCTACGACAATCAAATAGGCTGCATCGTACGGACAACCGCCACCATCAACGATGAGAAACTACAGAAGATAGAAAATATGAGGAGCTCCCTCCTAAAGAAGTTTCACCAGATATTCTTGTTCCCGGGCCGGAATGAGAAGGATTATGAAGATCCAGACGAGGACCCGGCAATGAAGAAGATAAACAAACATGCCATGACCAAGTTTAGCGACGCGTTGGCCGGCTGGAAAACTCGAGTGAAAGCAAGGATCATCGACAAGAAGGAACCCTACTCCGAGATTGTAAAGGATAAGTCGACAATCACGAAAGACCAGTTTCAAATATTCAAGGAGGCTTGCGAGGCCGAAGCTGCCAAAAACAAGTCTAAGTACATGAAGGGGCTTCAAGAGAGGAACTTTGGGAGCCACCACCTCGGAAGTCGTGGTTACGGCGGAAAGAGGTCCAAATGGGCCAAGGAGGACGCGGAAGCCGCGAGTCTGGGCATCCCAGACCCCTTGGCGGATTTCACCGTCCCACAGGAGCGTGACGTCCTGAGGGCCCGGCACCGTTGGGACCCAGTGAAGAAGGTATACGAGACAACACCGGTCATTACGGAGTTCATGAGACTGCTGGTAATTTTAGTTTCTGATCAATTCGACTGCACACATTAGTCATATTTGTAAACAATCCTTGTGACTTTTGCAGAGAGAGCAGCACCGGATTGTGGCCGAAAGCGACTCACCGTCTGAGGCATTGGCGAGGCCCAAGTGGGACACTCCATTCAACCGGGCGTTGAACATATTGAAACAACAACCGGTGGATACTCGACCGTTGTATGGACGCGTGCACGGTGTCGGAGACGGTGCCACGTGGAAGAAGTACTACCGTGAGACCACGGAGGAGAGAAAGGAAAGACGGAGGTTAACTGAAGAAAACATCGACAAGAAGGTTGAGATTGCGGTTGAGAAGAAATCATCTCAGACAATCGCAACAGCAGTAGCTGCCGCAAAATAGGTGGTTGCAGATTTCTCTACTTCCTTGGTGACGGGCGTTATAACTTGGACAAGGCAAAATCCAGAAAAAAAATGCAGAGGACTTTCCCCTTGCTGACTTCTTGGGAGCACCTGCTCCAGCACCGGCTCCCGCACCTGCTCCCGCACCGGCTCCCGCGCCTGCTCCCGCACCGGCTCCTGCACCTGCTCCTGCACCGGCTCCCGCACCTGCTCCCGCACCGGACGTGCTCGGCAGTGCTTCGTCTTTGGCTGAGCTCGACGCCCTCACGGTATCTGTCACACCGGCCCCCTTTAATATAAATGTATAATATCCCATTTTCGTTGCCTTTTGGATGTCTCACGTTGCGGACTTTTCTTTGCAGGCCGACGAAACCCCGTGCACCATATTGTACACCATCGGCGACCAGAAGCTGGACGTGGGGAAGGCGACAATAATGAAGCCGAAGGAACCATTGTTCCACAGCCGGCCGATCCCCCCGAATGTCTTCAAGGTTTCCGTGGCCAGTGTCGAACCGGGCCACGAGAATTTGCCTCCTCCAACACTACTGGTGGATGACGAGGAGACACAGCGGCGGTTTGGTGATTGTTGCAACGGGTGGGTCCTGTTGTGGCCAAAGAGTCTGCTTCGTATGGAGGCGGTCGGGAGCACACCCACGAGCACGCAGCCTCAACAAGGTATAAACATCAACACCCACCTACCCAATTAGCGTTGGGTGTCGGGTTGGGTGATAGCGGACGGGGTAAGGAGGAGGCTCCATTAGTTGTTGATGACATCGCCATGGATGAGGATGAGGACGATGGTGGCGCTGAACAGTATGTCTATACTGGCGCCTCCTCAGGGTTTGAGCATCATGAGTCGGTGCCTGAATTGCCGTCTCAATGTATTATGGATGACCTTCCGGTAGTAAAGAAGTCTAGGAAGAGAGCGAGGAAAGGCAAAAAAGCTGATTCTATGTTCCAGCCGCCTCAGCAGCCTTGGCTTCAGGACCGTATAGATATCCCCGATGCGGATAAATGGCATATCTCCGGTCAACCAATCCTACCTGCAATAGTGCTACAGGCCAGATTCGGCGATCTAAGGAGACTTCATGACGATGTGCTGCGGGTAGAGAAAGGCCTCATCGCCTCGACAGATCCAGGATACCCACTCTACGTGGTTAACGTTCCGCGGAAAAGGTCGTACGTCGATAGCTTCCCCGCGGATAAGTTCTTCCTCCGATTCGATTACATATTCGACATGTTTCACGTGAAGAAGCTGGATTTTACGTTTGTCCGCCTTTATGCCTTGCACATGAACTACATCATCGGGGTTGAGCAGATGTCTCATATCTGTGTCGCTGACCCGTACTACATGCACGAGGGCTTCTTGGGAGTCTGCGTAGAGCACCGTGTATATGCGAGGGAATACATCGTCAATTTCATGCTCGCCAATAAGGACAAGGGGGCGATTGTCGTGCCTTATCATCCCATGTAAGTCATCCACGCTGCTATCCTTCCTTCGATTTCAATCATTCATTTGCATGGTGGAGGCTAAGTAAATTGAGGTGTAGTTATTTTGCGCAGCGGCGGGCGCGCCGTCCTCATCATCCTATACCCCCAATTCTCCCACGCTCTTTACTTGGACTCGTCGAAGAACATTCACAAAAAGGATTACACCCACATCAAGGATGTTCTCGACAGTGCTATGTTTTACTACCAAGCAAGGGGTGGAGGGGTTAGGGACAAGAAGAAAAGGGGCGGCAGGGTCGCCTTCGCCCATAAGACCGACTTCTGCTGCATCCAGCAACCGAGCGATTCTCTTAATGATGGATTCTATGTCCGACACCACATGTGTACAGACGGGATCACCAGAACCTTCGCATATCACCTAGATCTGGCGATGCCCATATTCTGCAATGGGCAAAGGACGTAGGAGATATCGAGAATCATCGACTTCGAGCTGAGTTCTATCACATCCAGCGCGAACTTGCCCAAATCATCATGAAGGAGGTCGTCGGAAAAACAGGGATGTTCTACGAAGAAGGAAAAATGTCGCAGGAAGACGTCCGAACATGGATAGCCTCTCAGCATCTCGACATGAAGCCTTTCACTAAGCTCGGGGACTATCTCCCCGACATCGATGGATGGCACGACATGTTGGAGTGATTGTCGATATATGACAATCTGTCTGTTTAGTCCATACTTTCTATATGACAAAACTTTGAGTTATGCACAGTGAAACTTTATTTGTGATGTAATTAAACCGCCCTCCTCCTCGACTAGCGAAGATCACTCTAGTTAGGGCATTTTGGGTACGATGAACTTTGTTATTTATGCTTATGATATGTTGTTTCTATTTTTGTAAGGTCTGTCTCTTTCTGTTGCTCAACTATATATGTTGCATATCATCGACTCATGTGACGATGCAGGTGCATAGATCATCGATGGCGAAGAAGTGCTATGCCAGGTGAGGGAGTCCTGGACTAGGGGGTGTCCGGATAGCCGAACTATCATCATCGGCCGGACTCCAAGACTATGAAGATACAAGATTGAAGACTTCATCCCGTGTTCGGATGGGACTTTCCTTGGCGTGGAAGGCAAGCTTGGCAATGCGGATATGTAGACCTCCTATCATCGTAACCGACTCTGTGTAACCCTAGCCCTCTCTGGTGTCTATATAAACTGGATGGCTTTAGTCCGTGGGACGAACAACAATCATTCCATAGGCTAGCTTCTAGGGTTTAGCCTCCTTGATCTCGTTGTAGATCTACTCTTGTAACACACATCATCAATATTAATCAAGCAGGACGTAGGGTTTTACCTCCATCAAGAGGGCCCGAACCTGGGTAAAACATCGTGTCCCTTGTCTCCTGTTACCATCCGCCTAGATGCACAGTTCGGGACCCCCTACCCGAGATCCGCCGGTTTTGACACCGACATTGGTGCTTTCATTGAGAGTTCCTCTGTGTCGTTGCCGATAGGCTCGATGGCTTCTTCGATCATCAACAACAACGCAGTCCAGGGTGAGACCTTCCTCCCCGAACAGATCTTCGTATTCGGCGGCTTTGCACTGCGGGCCAATTCACTTGGCCATATGGAGCAGATCGAAAGCTACGCCCCTGGCCATCAGGTCAGATTTGGAAGTTTGAACTTCACGGCTGACATCCGCGGGGACTTGATCTTCGACGGATTTGAGCCACAGCCAAGCGCGCCGCACTGTCACGACGGACATGCTTTAGCTCTGCAGCCGGACAGTACACTGGAGGCCGCACTCGAGCCCGCTCCGATCTCCAATTCGGAGCCGACTGCGCAGATCGAGGACGGATAGCTAGACACCGCCTCGGGGGCTGCAACCTCTACGGCGATAGAGCCGAACACTGACCTTGTCCCTCATGAAGCTCGTGACTCCGAGGTGCCGGACTCCTTGCCGGACTCTAAACCTCCCGCGCCCCCTCCAATCGAATCCGATTGGGCGCCGGTCATGGAGTTCACCGCACCGGGCATCTTCCAACACTCACCTTTCGGCGACATCTTGAGTTCGCTAAAGTGTCTCTCATTATCAGGAGAGCCCTGGCCGGACTGCGGTCAGGACGGTTGGGATGCAGACGACGAAGAAATTCAACACCCACCCACCACCCACTTAGTAGCCACTGTCGATGATCTAACCGACATGCTAGACTTCGACTCTGAAGACATCGACGGTATGGACGACGATGCCGGAGATGACCAAGAACCAGCGCCTATCGGGCACTGGAAAGCCACCCCAACTCACAACGTATACATGGTGGATACACTAAAAGGTAGCGATAATGAGGAACAACAGGACATGGCGAAGGACAACTCCACCAGCAAACAACCAAAACGGCGACGCAAGCGCCGCCCAAAGTCCCGCCTCGATAAAAACGGCACCCATAGAGACCCAGCCCTAGAGCAGGGCGAAGCAGTGGACGGCGAACTAGACAAGCAACCCATCCCCGGCGAAAACCTGAGCCCAGACGATCTCACGCCGAACACATCACCAGAGCATAAGAACCTTCATAAAAGGCTCGTCGCTACTGCAAGAAGTTTGAAAAAGCAAAAGCGGAAGCTCAAAACAGCAGAGGACGCACTCAGAATGAGATGGAGCAAAGTACTCAATACCGCAGATAAATATGACGCTAGTCGCTAGGCAAAGAGTTACCCGAACCGCAAGTTGTTGCCCGAATTTGACGAGGAGGCCTTAGAGCCCCCGCAGTCAAAAAAGAAAGAGGCCGCCTGGCCGGATAGACGACCAGATGACAGGCTAAGAGCAGCAAGGGGCTCCGCACACAAGCTGGCACACGAGCAGCGTAAAGATCCTCAGAAAAAGGATGACCCGGTTAGGTCTATCTATGGGCCAAAAAAGAAGACTCCAGGAAGCAACACAACCCGCCGAGCGTTTGAAGACAACGGCACACCTAAATACAGGGGCGCCGCACACCCACTATGTTTCACCGACGAGGTACTGGATCATGAATTTCCAGCGGGATTCAAACCCGTAAACATAGAGGCATATGACGGAACAATAGACCCCGGAGTCTGGATTGAGGATTATATCCTACACATACATATGGCTAGAGGAGACGATCTCCACTCCATAAAATACCTACCCCTCAAGCTCAAAGGGCCAGCTCGGCATTGGCTCAAAAGCCTCCCAGAAAATACCATTGGAAGTTGGGAAGAGCTCGAGGACGCGTTTCGAGCAAATTTTCAAGGGACCTATGTCCGCCCTCCAGATGCAGACAATTGAAGTCATATAACTCAACAACCCGGAGAGTCAGCACGCAAATTCTGGAACAGGTTCCTCACCAAAAAGAACCAAATAGTCGACTGTCCGGACGCCGAAGCCTTAGCAGCCTTTAAGCACAACGTCCGAGATGAATGGCTTGCCAGACACCTCGGCCAGGAAAAACCAAGAACAATGGCCGCACTAACAAGCCTCATGACCCGCTTTTGCACAGGGGAGGACAGCTGGCTGGCTAGATGCAGCACCAGCGACCCGAGTACATCCGAAGTCAGTGATGGAAATGGAAAATCACGACGCAGAAAAGATCACGCCGGAATAAGGAAAATGGCCCAAATAGCACGGCGGTCAACGCCGGATTCAAAAGCTCTCGGCCGAATAATAAAACACTGCCCCTAAAGGACAACCGTGACGAGCTATCCAACCTAAACAAAATTCTGGATAGGCTATGTCAAATACATAGTACATCTAGGAAGCCTGCAAACCATACCCACAGAGATTGTTGGGTCTTCAAACAGTCCGGCCGACTTAACACCGAACGCAAGGGGCTCGACACACCAAGCGAAGACGACCACGAACCCCACAAGCAGAACGCCGGAAAACAGAACACTTTCCCACTAGAAGTCAAAACAGTGAACTCACTTCATGTGATAACACGAAAACACAGTGCGGCACCTGCCATACCAGGACACCATCCGCAGAATGGGGATAGACCCTACCAAAATTCGCCGTAGCAGCACTTCCTTCAAAGGAGTGACGCCAGGCCTTTAAGCCAATTGAACAAGGTCTGTACACTAGAGGTTGTGTCCGGTTCATCCGACAACCTCCGTCGCGAAAAGCTCACTCTCCATACCGCCCCATTTCACAGTGGCCCTCAAGCACTACTGGGACGCGAAGCTTTCGCCCGCTTTAATGCAATAACACATTATGCGTCTCTTATGCTTAAAATGCCCGGTCCACGCGGCATAATCTCATTAAAGAGTAACTTCGAGTGTCCCTCCACCACGGAGAACATGAGGCTGCCTTGACAGCCACACACTAATCCAACCTTGCAGGTCAAAGCCCCTAAAAATAGGTCATTCAGACCTCGGACACAGTTAGGCGAGTCCGGCATAAATAAACAAGGGGCTTCCCAGCCGCATACCCCTTTACAAGGGGCTGCGCGTATAAACGATGAGAGCCAATAAAGCTCAACTTTATTCATCTTCCAAATTATACTTTATTTTAAGTACAACCTTTGCACGATATTTCTTCCAAACTAAGTCCTTCTCTTTTACAGATGAAGCACGTGCTACACCCGTCCAGGATACAGCACAACGGAGACACAGGCGCAGATGTGCAGCAGGGACCCGTCGCAAGGATTCTTTTCAGATTAAGACCCTGCGTAAACCTTTCTTACTGTCTCTTGTTGACACACATCCCCCGGTTTTCTACCATAACCGAGGAGGAGGCTGGCGTTTTGGCATCGGCCACGTCAGAAGTTCCCGCCTGTACCTGGACACTAGGGGCTTAGGGCATTGTTCTGCCCGGTATCATAAGGACCGAACACCTCAGGGAGTGTTCGGCGTCTCGAGTTAGGCCTTATATGCATCAGCTCCGAATCATGTCTTTGGTCAAATGTTGGGTTTTCCCGGCTCCTGTGTTTTGCTGCCTTACGTTCCGCTCCATCGGCTAACGCGGCACCAGGAGAACTACTGCAATTGTGCCCCGGTTCGGCCGGGCGAGCACCTCAGTAGAGAAAGCCGAAAACTGACTCTCATGATATAGCGAGAGACTGGTCAACCACTCGATCGACTATTGGAATGTTTAGAATTCCTCTGCTTTGACGAAGGACCGCTTCCCGATCAGGCACATACACGCCCCATGTTCGGAGAGCGCGGTGCCTGTAGGGGCTATATAGTAGCCCCACCATCGAGCTCCTATGGCTAAGTGAAAGTGATAAAGCATTATAGTCTGGTTGCCTAGTTTGCTATGCTATCACCTCCTTCAAAGGACCAAGACGTTGGATTAAGTGTGAAAAAGCGCTTTTCTTTTTTTTGCAAACACCCCCGCACCATGTGCATGGGGGCTGAAGCCAAAGACTGCAACTTTCAGGTTATTCATACATATACGGCCGCACAGGAGATAGTTCAATACTTGAACGCACAAGTATAAAAAGCTATTGCATTATAAACATGATCTCACAAATCATACACGTCATTTGAACATGACATCTTTCGAGCACTGCGACTCTATTAAACGAGCGCCCTGCAGGACTTCCTCAAAATAGTGCTTGGCGGGTAATCGGCTCTTGTCCGAACCCCGGGATGCAACAGCGGTGGCATCCATGTCCGCCCAATATGTCTTCACACGGGCGAGAGCCATCCGTGCACCTTCTATGCATGCCGACCGCTTCATCGCCTTGATATGCGGCACCGCCCCAAGGAATTGCTGCAACAAGCCAAAATAACTCTTCGGCTTGGGCCTTTCCGGCCACAGATGAGTGACCACATCCGTCATGGCAAGTCCGGACAATCTATTCAGCTCAGCCCACTCAGCCAGCCGATCAGTCAACGGAAGTGGATGCTCCAGACTATGGAATTGAGACCAGTAAAGCTCTTCCATTTCGTGATCGTTCTGGCTTCGGAAGTGCACGACTGCGTCCGCCGCACTCGCCGCCAAATCCAGATAAGGATCCTCCGCACCACACAACTGGCCCAACTGAGCATACTTCGGATCCGTGAACTTCCTACGCAGAAGAAAGGGCTTTCCAGCCGCAATGTCTCCGGCTTGACGCAGTTCCTCCTTCATAGCCCGCATCTCACTCCGGGCATCCTTGACTTCGGCGCCGGCCTTCTTCAGGCCCTCTTGCTCCACTCGGCGTTCTCCTTTAAGAACCTCACAACGGTCGGTAGCATCTTTTAATTTCAAGGCCATTCCGGCCAACTCTTCCCTGCTTCGGCAGTGAGGAGCCTTTTCGGCTTTTAGCTCTTCTGCTGCCTTCAAGGCAGCCGCATCACTTATCCTGGCTTGCTCCTTGGCTCGAGCAAGCTCTGCTCGAAGATCTTCCACAGCAGCGGCGCCATCTGCATCAAGCATAAAAATTGTAAGGAACGGGCACCCGCTCCCTTACTAGGCAACCGCGGAGCAACCACCTACCTTGCGACTCGTTAAGTAGTTTATTGACCAGCGCGATGTCCGCATCCACAACATCGAGTTGCCTCTTTAGTTCGTCAACTCCATCAGTCCGGCTGGCCACCGAACGTTCCGCCACCTGCATAGGAAAGGCGACATTCTTTAACTGAGATTATGATCCTTGGCACGCTATCGCTTTCGACAGCATACCAAGTCTCAGGGGCTACTATCTATACAGGGCGCACTTCATGTGCAAAACTGTCAAAAGGTATGTCATTTTTTGCGTACCTCAAACCCCGTCGGCAAGCTTCCGACGGCCTCGTACAACCCGCTCTCGGCAGATGAGATTCTTTCAATCACCATACTCATTAATGTGTGGTGATCTTCCGAGATAGACGCCCTCTTGAGCAAATCCTGCAGCTCCACCGGCCGTACTCCAATTGGTGCCGGACTCTCCGGCCCCCCGGACTCGGGGAGACCCTCAGTGACGACACCTCAGGGTTGTCCGCCCCGCCCGACGGGGTGGCAGTTGGAGGCGTCTCGCTTTCCATCATCTCCGGACGAAGGTCCCCCGAAGTTGAGCTCTGCTGAGATGGGCTGAGATCCGAACTACAAGGTGAAAACTTCGGTTACCTTTGGAAATAATATAGGGGCGATCCGTATTACAAAATTCCCCCTTTTTTACTTACGGCTCGCTGGAGGGCTGATTCCTATGGGGAGACTGTGCGGCCGAGGCCCTTCCCGGCACAGGACCTTCTGGTGCAGATTTCTTTCCCCGCTTTGAGGCCTTGGCCTCCGGGTCTTCGGAAGCAGTCCTCTTGTCCCCCTGGAAGGAGGGACTCTCGATCCCCCCCTTACTGAAAGCCTCCTTGGCGGAGGTGTTAGTTTCCCTGTGCCCCCCTTTGCCCTCCTCTGAAGGCGCGAACTCCAACATTTTGACTAACACGGGATCCGGCGTGGTCTCAGGGAGGGGGGCCGGACACCGTATCAGTTTTGCTTGCGCTATCCACTCCTGTCCAAGGGATAGCTAGTTAAAAGGCAAACCCATGATAAATAAATGGACAATATGTCCGGACACAGGGCTACTTACTTGAGTATTCGGGCGATTGCAGCTTAGGCCGGCGTCCTCGGTCAAGTCCGGACGCATCTCTTGCGATCCGAAGAACAGTTTGTACATCTCCGCGGGTGTCAAACCCATGAAGTGTTGGAGAGCTCGTGGCCCCTCTGGATTAAATTCCCACAGGCGGAGGGGGCGACGTTTGCACGGCAGAAGGCCCCGGATCAGCATAACCTTTGCCACCACCACCAGATTAATCTCCCTTTCTTGGAGGTCTCGAATCCGGTCCTGCAACAGGTGTACGTCTTTGTATGGCCCCCAGTTAAGCCCCTTGTTGACCCATGACGTCAGCCATTGTGGAGGGCCCGAGCGGAAGATGGGCGGCGGCTTCTGCCTGCTGCCCCTTGGAGCGGTGATATAGAACCACTCCTGTTGCCACGAGCCGAGCTCCTCCTGAAAAGAGACCTCGGGCCATGGAGCATCGGCCCTCTTGCTTATAACCGCCCCGCCGCACTCTGCCTGACGCCCCTCAATCATCTTCGGCTCCACATTGAAGGTTTTGAGCCACAAGCCAAAGTGAGGGGTAGTGCGGAGGAAGGCTTCGGAAACGACAATGAATGATGAGATGTGGAGGATGGACTCCGGAGCCAAGTCATGGAATTCCAGCCCATAGTAAAACATGATCCCCCTCACGAAGGGATCCATCGGGAAGCCTAAACCCCGACGGAAGTGAGACACAAACACAATGCTCTCGCCGGGCTCGGGAGTAGGGATAACTTGCCCTTGGGCAGGCAACCTATGCGAAATCTCGTAGGTCAAGTACCTGGCGTCTTTTAGCTTTAGCACGTCTTCTTCCGTGACGGAAGAGGGCATCCACCAGCCTCGTTGGTCGGAGCCGGACATTGTTGAAGGTCGAAGGTACCCGAATCTGGAGCCCTGGGTGTTGGAACTCGGGGGTGAGGGGCGGATTCGGTTGAGGATTGAAGAAAAAGAACTGGCCTTGGTCTCATTATAAAGAGGAAGAATACCAAGAGCCGTCCCCATGATCGTTTGGAATCCGCCTTCGATGGAGGGGGCGTGGCAATGGGCGCGGTTGGGTTACCCACGTCTGTATTAATGGGAATCCCGGAATAAGGGGAACACGATCTCTGCTTCGACAAGACGTGCCAAGGAAACCGCTTCGCTAAACGCGGTGAGGTGGTTCAATAAAAATAATTCGAGTAAAGGCTTGGTAGTGGTGTGACGTCACACCACTACCAAGCCTTTACTCGAATTGTTTTTA